>NC_134102.1:61485853-61750853 GCF_000715075.1 Nicotiana tabacum | reverse complement strand
TGTGGCTGCAGAATCCGTCAACATGTAGAACCAAGTAAACGGCAGACCGCACATGGAATTGTTCGGCCGCCAAACCTCCCGAAGGGCATTTTTGTCAGCGAATTTTTGGCCACCACTATAAATAGACGGGAATCACTTTTTTAGGGCAAGTTTGGTAGTTTTTTGAGCTATAGCCGTTGTAGTTTACCACTTTTGGTAGTTTGTGACCAATTTGGATTAAAAACACATTATATTATCATTTTAATTTTGTATTATGGCTTTAATTAGTGTTATTAACTCCAGGTTGACATGGCTTTGAGGTTCACTCAAGATCCGGATTCCCTGAGGGATTATTAATTATGTACACATAAGGAATATTTAACAAAGTAGACCAGCACGTTTCATTCATTAATATCCGTTACATGGGAATACATCAAATAGGAAGTTTACACACACGGCCCAGACTGCTACGAGAGGCAGCAGTGGGGAATTTTTCGCAATGGGCGAAAGCATGTCGGAGTAATGCCACGTGGTGGTAGAAGGCCCACAGGTCGTGAACTTCTTTTCCCGGAGAAGAAGCAATGACGCTCTCTGGGAGCTAACTCTGTGCCAGCAGCCGTGGTAATACAGAGGATGCAAGCGTTATCCTGAATGATTGGGCGTAAAGCGTCTGTAGGTGGCTTTTTACGTCCTCCGTCAAATCCCAGGGCTCAACCCTGGACAGGCGGTGGAAACTACCAAGCTGGAGTACGGTAAGGGCAGAGGGAATTTTTGGTGGAGCGGTAAAATGCGTAGAGATCGGAAAGAACACCAACGGCGAAAGCACTCTACTGGGCCGATACTGACACTAAGAGACGAAAGCTAGGGGAGTGAATGGGATTAGATACCCCAATAGTCCTAGCCGTAAACGATGGATACTAGGCGCTGTGTGTATCGACCCGTGCAGTGCTGTAGCTAACGCGTTAAGTATACTGCCTGGGGAGTACGTTCGCAAGAATGAAAATCAAAGGAATTGACGGGGGCCTGCACAAGCGGTGGAGCATGTTGTTTAATTCGATGCAAAGCGAAGAACCTTACCAGGGATTGGCATGCCGCAAATCCTCTTGAAAGAGAGTGGTGCCGTCAAGAACGCGGACACAGGTGGTACATGGCTGTCGTCAGCTCGTGCCGTAAGGTGTTGAGTTAAGTCACGCAATTATATAGGATCTCATCTTAAATCCTATAAATATTGTTGATAGCTTTTAATAAGCTTGCTATGGTTGAGGCAGTTATCTATATTATTTTATTGCTGCACTGGTTCATCATAATTATCTTGTATTTCTAAATTCTTAATTGATGTATAGTTTTCATACTAGTACTATTCGACAGTACTAACGTCTCTTTTGCCGGGGGTGCTGCATCTTTCAATGGATGCAGGTGGTTCCACAGCAGGAGACATTGATCAGTGATAGCAGTACACCTTCTTCCCAGCAGACTTGGTGAGCCCCACTTCATCCCGGGGTCATGTATCTTTTGTACCTTGTGTATTCCGTTTGAAGTATAGCCGGAGCCTTATTGCCGGTATTATCATTGTACTTTTCTTTATCCATAGAGGCTCCGTAGACATAGTGTGGGTTGTGTATTGGTGCTGGGAAAGACAAAATATGTTATGTTGTGGTTATATTACTTGTCCATTTGAGACATTAAAAATGATGAAGCTATTGGAAATGAATTGTTATTGTAAACAGGAACACGTTTTTGTCAAATTAACGAAAATATGTATTATCATGAGTTTGGGTAGAAATAAATCTAACAGGCTTGTTCGGTCGGGTTCACTCGGTTGAGCGCCGGTCGCGCTCCTCAATTTTGGGGCGTGACAGATGTGTATTGATTATCGGTAGTTGAACAAAGTTACTATCAAGAACAAGTATCCGTTGTCGAGGATTGATGACTTATTTGATCAGCTTCAAGGTGCCAAGGTGTTTTCCAAGATTGACTTGAGATCTGTCTACCATCCGCTAATGATTAAGGCATTGAATGTCCCTAAGACAGCTTTTCAAACTCGGTATGGTTACTATGAGTTCTCAGTGATGTGATTTGGCTTGACTAATGGTCTAGCAGCATTTATGGATTTGATGAATCGGGTGTTCAAGCCCAATATGAATTCTTTTATTATCGTATGATATTTTGGCCTACTCCCGCAGTCGAGAGCAACATGAGTAACATCTTCGGATTGTACTTCAAACTTTGAGGAATCGTTAGTTATATGCCAAGTTTTTGAAGTGTGAGTTATGGGCGGACTCGGTAGCCATCTTGAGCCATGTTGTATCTTCCGAGGGCATTAAAGTTGATCCTCAGAAGATTGAGGCAGTTCAGAACTGGCCTACCTACTTCAGCTACAGAGATTCAGAGCTTCTTGGGTTTGGCGGGTTATTATCGCTGGCTAGTGGAGGGGTTTTCATCTATCTCTGCCCCATTGACCAAGTTGACCCAAAAGGGTACTTTTTCAAATGGTCAGACGAGTATGAATTGAGCTTCCAGAAGCTCAAGACTAATTTGACTACAGCTTCAGTGTTGGTGTTGCCTACAGGTTCGGGATCCTACACCATGTATTGTGATGCATCGCGTATTGGGCTTGGCACGATATTGATGTAGGATGGTAGGGTAATTGCCTATGCGTCTTGGTAGTTGAAGGTTCATAAGAAGAATTACCATGTGCATGACTTAGAGTTAGCATCCATTGTTCATGCACTGATGATTTGGAGGCACTATCTGTACGACGTTCATTATGAGGTCTATATTGACCATCGAAGTCTCCAGCACATGTTCAAGCAGAAAGACCTTAATTTGCGGCATCAGAGATGGTTAGAGTTGATAAAAGACTATGATATCACCATATTATATCACTGGGGGAAGGTCAATGTAGTGTCAGATACATTAAGTAGGAAGGCTGAGAGCATGGGCAGTTTGGCGTACTTACCAGTAGCACAGAGGCCTTTATCCATGGATATTCAGGCTTTGGCCAATCGGTTTGTGAGATTGGATCTTTCGGAGCCTAGCTGTGTTCTGTCTTGTGTTGTGGCACAATCTTCGTTGTTGGAACGTATCAAGGCTCGCCATTTTGATGATCCTCACTTATTGGTGTTGAAGGATACGGTGCAGCAGGGTAGTTCTAAGGAGGTTGTGATTGGTGATAATGGTGTTATGCGGCTTCGAGGCTGGATTTGTGTTCCAAATTTTGATGGGTTGAGAGATCTGATCCTTGAGAAGGCTCACAGTTCGCGCTATTCTATACACCCAAGTGTCCCAAAGATGTACTGTGACTTGAAATAGCACTATTGGTGGCGAAAAATGAAGAAAGACATCGTTGCGCATGTATCTCGGTGTTTGAATTGTCAACTGGTGAAGTATGAGCATCAGAAATTGGATGGATTGACTTACATATTGGAGATATCTGAGTGGAAGTGGGAGCGCATGACTATAGATTTTGTGGTAGGCTTACCCCGGACCTTGAGGAAATATGACATAGTCTAGGTTATTGTGGATCTGTTGACTAAGTCCGCACACTTCATTCCGGTGGAGACTTCCTATTCCTCATAGCGGTTGGCTCAGATTTACATTCAGGAGATTATCCGTCTACACGACGTGCCCATATCCATCATTTATGACCGAGGCACGCAGTTCATATTGCATTTTTGGAGAGTCGTGCAGCGTGAGTTGGGCTCACGGATCGAGTTGAGTACCAAGTTTCATCCTCAGACGGATGGGAAGTCCAAGAGCATTATTCAGATCTTGGAGGACATGTTACGCGCATGCGTTATGAATTTCGGAGGTTCATGGGATCAGTTTGTACTCGCAGAGTTCGCCTACAACAAAAATTACCAGTCAAATATTCAGATGGCGCCGCATGAGGCCTTATATGGAGGCGATGTTGTTCGTTGATTGGTTGGTTTATGCCTTGAGAGACTAGGTTTTTGGGCACTGATTTGGTCTGTGATGCTATGGACAAGGTTAAGGTGATTCAGGAGCGACTTCGTACAGCTAAGTCCAGGCAGAAGAGTTATGTAGAATTAAGGTTCGGCATGTAGCTTATATGGTGGGTGAGAAGGTTCTTCTCTAAGTGTCTCCTATGAATGGCATGATGTGGTTTGGAAAGAAGGGCAAGTTGAGCCCGCGTTTATTGGGCAATTTGAGATCTTAGAGAGAGTTGGGGAGGTTGCTTATATGCTTGCATTGCCTCCTAGTCTAGAAGGAGTACATCCGGTATTCCATGTTTCCATGCTTCGGAAGTACCATGAGGACAACTCGCATGTTTTGGACTTCAGCACGGTGCAACTTGATGAAAATTTGGCCTATGAGGAAGCGTCGATGGCTATTCTAACCCGACTGGTTCGAAAGTTGAGATCTAAGATTTTTCCTTGTGTGAAAGTACAATGGAGAGGTCAGCCGATCGAGGCAGCTATGTGGGATTCCGAGTCCTATATGCGGAGTAGATAGCCCCACCTTTTTACCAGTCCAGGTACTCTCTGTGTCTGTTCGAGGACGAACGATTCTTTTAGAGGTGGAGAATGTGAAGACCTGATAGGTCTTTTTGAATATTAGCCCTTATTTCCGTGTTCTTAGACGTTTCATAGCTTCATAGGTGTTATATGACTTGCGTGCATGATCCGTGTTGTTTTTCGAAAAGTTTTTATGTGAAATTTTAAAGAAAATGTGACTTTTGGTTTTAAAAACAAATTGAGCTGGCCACGGTCAACATTCTTGGTAAATGACTTCGGATCGGTATTTTGACAATTTTGGTAGATTTATATGATTTTTTGGACTTGTACACACGTTTGGTTGGGGTCCGGGTTGACCCGAGCGCGTTTCGGTGCATTTTGTGAAAGGTTGTGAAAAATAAATTTTCAAGTTGAAATCTTGAGTATTGCCGATCAATTCTTGTTATTTGATGTTATTTTGATAATTTGAGGTGTGTAGCAGGTTTATATGATGTTATTACACTTGTTTGCATGTTTGGTTTCGAGCCCAAGGGGCTCGGGTGAGCTTCGAGTGAGTTCCAGATGAGTTTGGGTAATTTGGCAATTGTTGGTGTGCTTCAGTTCTTGTGCTGAAATGTAGGTCTCGCATCTGCGATGACCTATTCACAAATGCAAACTCCGCTTTTGCGAAGTTGAGCTTGCATTTGCGATGAGGGATTGGCAGGGTAGACTTCGCATTTGCGGACATCCCAGGCTTCGTTTTTGCGATGGCTTGGTTGGATTTGCGGCTAGACACTGGACTTAGGCAGGTTCACAAATGCAAATCTTTGATATTTTCGGTATCACAAATGCGATGTTTTTGTCGCATTTGCTACTTATGCAGGATGGAGGCATAGTTCGCATTTGCGACCTGTGTTTTGGAATTGCAATGGTTGCAATTGCGAACAAGAGTTCACAATTGCAGCACCTACAGCTGGGTAAAAGATGGAAAAATGGGACTTAGTTCATTTTACACCATTTCTCAACCCTAAACACTCTAGAGGAAAATTTTGAAGATGTTTTTCATCCCAAATTTATTGATTTGATTGGTTTGGAGGTTAACTCCTAAGGAAAAGTCGTGGTTGAGCATTGATTTGATTTAGGAGTGAGTTACTGGTGTTGGTCCCAGCAGCAGTTAGCAGAGGCTTGCTCGGATTAGCTGATCATGGAGACTTGAGGTATAGCTGCATGGCGTCTGCAACCCTGAAGTCCCCTTAACTATCTAGTTCTACCATTTATTATTATTTCAAACAGTTGTACTTTCATTTAGACTTGGGTTGTTGTACTGTTAGAATGATCATGTACTTGTGACACCAGATTCCGGGGTTTGATTAGTCAGCGTTTGAAGTTATTATATCTGCTTTTAAAACTCTACACCTTTATTTCTTGTTATTTTGCTTCAAATTGGTTTAAAGTGATTAATGATGTACTAAAGTTGGCTTGCCTAGCAAGTGGACGTTAGGCGCCATCACGTCCCCGAGGTTGGGATTTCGGGTCGTGACAGAAAATATCCTTGACCAACGTTATAAAAGCTGCATCCAACATAGATCTCGTGATCTGCTACTTCCATCGTCAAAATCTCCAGTGTTTTAGCTCAATTGCTTCATGAGAACCCAAAAACTTATGGTAGCCTCATCAAAAACCCAAAAACTTATGGTAGCTTCATTAAAAAATAATTCAGATCCAAAATTACAGTTTCATTATGAGTATCTTTCGTGCATCTATTTATTACGTATTATTTTTGCAGTTGATCGAGATTTTATTAACCACTTCAGATTTCACATTATTTCTGCGGTGGATTGAGCTTCATGTTACTATTAGTTAAATGAATCAAATTTCGTTTTTGAAGTTTAACAAATGAAAACGAGTATGAATTATAAGTTTTAAATAATTTTAGGCTACTTAGAATTAAGTTAAGAATCATATTTAGTTATTTGAAAATTAAAACTTAAGATATCATAACTTAAAATGCTTCAAAAAATTTTAAAATATCAGATTTAATAATTAAAATCGTCAAAACCTTCAAAACATTCAAGAAAGTAATAGGTAGTGTTTTCCAAGAAAATTCACACTAAATGAGTTTGTAGTTCCAAATATATAGAAACTAACTTCAGCATGTGTTAGCCCAAACAAAAACACTTTTTATATGATATATTTTAGTCATTCATTTAAGTGCACGATGGGTACAATTTGCCTTGTTACTACTTTCAACGTGAGATGAACCTTAGATTATAAGTACTTAAATCATGATACAAAATTTGTTCTAGTTAATTATTCAACACTATTCTAAAAAAAGATTAGTGAAGTTACAAATTTTAATGACAACAAGTATGTACTAAAAGTATAGTTTGACATAAAAATAAAGACAAGCAAAGGAATTGTCACGACCCAATTTCTCCCTCAGTGAACCGTCGTGACGTCACCTAATCTCTACGACTAGGTAAGCCTAACACTTTTGCGGAAGTGAAACTAAAGCATGAACATTAACTACTAACAGTAACAAATATCTAATAAGTAACTGAATGCCACTCGGCATATACAAATTATCACCTCTGAAAATGTACAAAATAATTTTTCAAAACTCGGAATACCGTAACTCACAAGCTACTAAGAAGTCTTAACCGTTCTATACATCATTTCTATAGAAAGAAGGAAAAATGAACATATGGGATAGAGGGGGACTCCGAGGATCTGCGGGCACGGGAAGATGTACCTTGAAGTATCCAATAAGCAGCAGCGATTGCAACTAGTGATGAGGTTGGTAAGATGAAACTGGATCTGCACACAAAAAATATGTTCAGGAAAGGGCGTGAGTACACTACAACGGTACCCAGTAAGTGCCAAGCCTAACCTCGGTCGAGTAGTGACGAAATCGGGTCAGGACCCTACTGGTATAAATATAATGAAATAAGACAGAATGAAATACAGCAGTAAAAAAATAAATACGAAAATCTAACAGGAATAGAATCAATGAAAGACAACAGCTCAGAACACAGTGATAACAACAGGGGATCTCTCAGGATACCGTCCCGTAGTACCAAACGTAAATGTGCAGGGGGGATCTACCGGAATACCGTTCCGTAGTCCCAAAGTAAATATGCAAGACAGGGGGATCTACCGGAATACTGTTCCGTAGTCCTAAAGTAAATATGCAGAATAAGGGGATCTACCGGAATACCGTTCCGTAGTCCCAAAGTAAATATGCAGCGCAAACAATAGAAATACAACTACATCACGAAATCTTACGATTTAGACTAAGTACCAGTCAAGGAGGAAGCAGGAAATTGACTAAGCATGCTGCACAGAGTTTCACATAAATAATTAAAATACTTAGACATGCAGTTCTAGACTAAACAGGATAAATTCATATGCTAGTGTAGCTCAGTTAAAGGAAGACAGGTATTTTACTTAATGAAAATAGAGTTTTTGTAACAATAGCCCGTGTACGTACTCGTCACCTCACGAACACGACACTCACATATCAAATAGTACCAAATCCTAAGGGGAGTTCCCCCCATACAAGGTTAGGCAAGACACTTACCTCAAACCAAGCTCAATCAATCAGTCACAATACCTTTCCCACGAATATCCAGCTCCGAGTGGCCCAAATCTAGCCAAAATAAATTACATAGCATAAATATAAGTACAAGAAACTAATCTAGCTAATAAAATCAAAGCTAACGCAAGAAATTATAAAATTACTCAAAAAGCCTCCCCGGGCCCACGTCTCGGAATCGGGTAAAAGTCACAAAATACAATCACCCATTCACTCACGAGTTCACTCGAACCAAAATTACTCAAATCCGATACCAAAATTTCGATCAAAATCCCAAAATTCGGCCTAAAAATTTTTCTCAATTTTTTCCAAATATTTACCCCAAATCCAAAATTAAATGATAAAATTAATGATAGATTGGTAGGATATAACCATAAAGGAGTTAGGAATCATTACCCAATGACTCCCTCTAAAAATCTCTCGAAATTTCGTCTTCTACCGAGCTCCCAATTCAATTTTGTGATATGAACTCAAAACCCTCATTTTTTAACTTTAATACTGCCCAGTGATTCCTTAATCGAGATCGCGGAAAAGGCCTCGCGATCGCGAAGAACAACTTCGCTCCCTCAGAAATTTACTCTACGCGAACGCGTAACACCTCACGTGAACACGATGCACTAGCTGCTCACACTTACGCGATCGCAATTGTCCATATGCGACCGCGAAGAGTAACACTCAAACTCCACTGCTGCCTCACTTCTTCTTCGCGAACGCGGCCTAGCCCACGCGTTCACGGTGCACTGTCTGATAACCTTACGCGATCGCGTCTTCATCTTCACGAACGCAAAAAGCAATTTTAGCTGACCTCTCAGATGACCTACGCGATAGCGAGATCTCCCTCGCGAACGCGATGAAGAAAAATGTCTGCAATAACACAAGAAAATCTGCCAACTTCCTAAGTCTAAAAATGACCCGTTGAGCATCCGAAATATGCCCGAGGCTCTTGGGATCTCAACCAAACATACCAACCAATCCTAAAACACCATACGAACTTGGTCGAGCCTTCAAATCACGTCGAACAACATCAAAAATATGGATTATGCACGGATTCAAGCCTAATAAACTTTGGAATTTCTAAATTCTACAAACGACGTCGAAACATATCAAATCTCATCCGAATGACCTCAAAATTTTGTACATAAGTCATATTCAATACTACGGACCTACTCCAACTTTCGGAATCAGAATCCGACTCCGATTTTAAAATTTTCACTACCGGTCCAAATCTCCAAAAATTTGACTTTCGCCATTTCAAGCCTAAATAAGCTACGGACCTCCAAAACACAATCCGAACACGTTCCTAAGTTCAAAATCACCCAACGGAGCTAACGGAACTAACGACACTCCATATCGAGTCGTCTTCATGTAGTTCCGACTATGATCAAAATTCTAAGACTTAAGCTTTTATTTAGGGATTAAGTGTCCCAAATCACTCCAAAAATCAAAACGAAACCTCCCGCCAAGTCACAATAGCATAAATAGATATTGGAGAAGCAGTTAATAGGAGATCGGGGCTATAACTCTAAAAACGACCGGCCAGGTCGTTACAGGAATGTTTGTAACTACAGATGACGAACTCAGAAACTGTATACATTTATTGACGAATGATTTAGCTTTCAAGAATAGACATTTCATCAAGGAAGAAGGACAACGATTTCCTGACACTACACCTCCTTCGAAATCTGGAATATTGCAAGGATTTTCTGACCCTATAACTGATTCAGACCAATATGCTAAAGGTCAACAAGAATTACAACTAATAATAAAAATAGACAACCAACACGTCATGTGACAAAGTTTGTTCTTATTTCCTCCAATGATAAGTAACAATCAAGATCAAGACCATACATAGACTGCACCTGCAATAACAATGATAATTCAAGAAATTATTAAAACTTCAACTGCTAAGAAATCCAGTAAAAGGGCAAGGAGAAAGGTCAAAGAATCTCCAATAGATACAATATTTAGGCACGATGCATCGCCTGATGAAATAAAATTAGGATCAATTTTTGTTAATAAGAAGAGCATGACTGAATTCTTCTACAAGTTGTAAATCAAGCAAAAAGTTGAATTCATTGCTATTAGAACATGCTCAAAGATATGAGCTAAAGTGCAGAAGGAGAGGTGTGGTTGGAATGTACATGCTACTAATACTAGAGATTCCACACTCTTGAAGATAATAAAATTTTAGAACAGTCATGAATGCTCAGTTGATGCTAAAAAATCTGATCAAAAGCATGCCACATTAAAATTTATAAGTGACCAAATTATAGAATATGTACGAGATAAAAAGATTGAGGTTACGACAGTCTTTATATCAAGCGAAAATAAAATAAAATTTATAATTAACATCAAACATCACAAGGCATGGCTTTAATAAACTATTGCTTGTATATGATGAATATCGGAATAGAATTACCAGCTTCTTCTTTCATACTTTCACATGATGGTGCATAAAAATCAAGGATTAAAATAAGTATTAAAAGAGACGACCAAAATCAGTCTTCAATATTATAATTCTGATAAATATTTAGATGAATCAGTTTGAAGCTTATCACAATAACTAAGTAACCGTCAGGCTAATGAGTCTGAAGTTTCGCCTGTAGCCACTCACTCACCGATGAATAGCATACTTTCCTCTTAGAATATCTCTTGAATAAGCGGATGAATCACTTGAGCTTCCAGACCTTAAAAAACAACATTATGATTTGTTTTATTTTTTGGTTGTATAGGTTTGCTTATATGTTCTTTGTTCCTGCTGCGTCAATAATGGTTGATATTACTGTAGACCTGTGATTGCAGTAGGATGTAATATTTTTAAAGTCAAAATATTATAGTATCATGTTCGTTGTTGTATTAAAGGATGCAAACAACTAAATTTTCATCTCTCTTTTAGCAGAGAAGAATCCAAAACAACGACTCACCCATTTGGTTCTTCCAGGAGTTGCGAAAAATAATTGATATCACCGTGAACTAGTTTTCCTATCAGATAGAAACAACCATATACACGTGAAATCAAGAACATTTATCCTGAAGCCATCATGGTATCTGTCTCTATCACTTCGAGAAAATATAAGCAAAGGAATGTAAAAAACTCGGTGATAAATCTTTCGTTATGCTACAAGGTCATACAGTTGTGTCATGATCCAAAACATCACTAAGTCGTGATGGCACCTAACCCAGCCCACAAGGTAAGCCAAATAGTATAAGTTACTACTACAACGAGAAATCGTCAGTATATTAATAAAACTGCAACAAAATTCATTACAACTATCCCGAGGATTAGTAGTACAAGTCCTGAGCCACTATGATTTAGATTTACAAAGCTTATGAAATGAATAAATATAGCATTTGTTTGAAAGTTACATAAACAGAATTGAAATCCAAAGCTACTATGAACAAAAAAGTAGTATGAATCTGACATGCTTGTATGTCTCCAATGCAAAGCTCTGTCTTAAAAAATACTCACCTCCAGAATCTGCACGCAAGGTGCAGAAGTATAGTATGAGTACAATAGACCTCATGTACTCAGTAAGTATCTTGAATAACAGCAGATGTGTAGTGGCGAGATTTCTAAGTCAAATGATACTCATCTTGCAGAACCTGTGCTGCTCAATAATATGTATAACATAGAAAAAATATTCTAGATAGACAGATATGGAATAAAGAGTATCAACAGTAAAGGTGCCCCAACATGATCCGATTCCGTACCAATTACCAAATAACACATTGAATAGAACCTTTCGAAAATCAAATATATATCAATGCATGGTTACAACTTTCCTTTTACATCAACCTGTTATGCTACCAACAACTCAACAAAACATGAGGTATCGACTCCACGTAAGTAGTCCCATCCTGGTAACCAAATCGTCAAATAACCATAGAGGAATATATTAACATGTTAGGTGCAACGTAAAAACATATAAAATGCACGAAAACTCATAAAGAACTCACTTGAAAAATCAAGGCAACATCCAGTTTAGACAATAAGTCATCAAATAGAAATACAAACATATGGCACCTCGTGCCCACAAAAAATCATAATTGTTGCCCTTATTACTCCCCCCTGATAAAATCACAATAGCCACCTGTATCGCTCCGTCCTGAAAAAAATAATATCCTGCCTTGTCACTCTTGTTTAACAATATCCCGCCTCGTCGCTCCCGCCTGGCAAAATAATAATATCATGCCTTGTTGCTCCGATTTAATAATATGCCCATCACAACAACAACATTAATTACAACCGCACGACAAAAACCACGTACTAATACCCAACAATCCACAAAACATGTCCACATGTGCCTCAATCACAACAATACAAAATAACAAATCATCATCAAGAAGCATACACTCAAAACACATCAATAAAGTGAACAAGGATATAATTGTAACGATCCGACCAGTCGTTTTGTATATTTTAGCCCCGTTTTCCCTATTTTATTCTTTAAACATGTGTACTTTTGGTTACTTGACTTGCGAGGTTAGTTGGTTTGGTTTTGGAAGTATTTTGGATTGATTTGGGAAACTTAGTCCCTTGGTTTGAGCCTTAACTTGTAAGAGTTGACCGGAGTTTGAATTTATGTAGACAACACCGGAATGGTATTTTGATGGCTCCAATAGCTTCTTATGGCAATTTTGAACTTAGGCATATGTCCGGATTTGGGCTTGGATGTTCCTAGGTTGTGTTGGCTTGAATTGGCGAAAGTTGGAAAGTTGAAGGTTTAAAAGGTTGATAGATTTGATCGGGGGTTGACCTTGCTGATATCGGGATCGGATTGTGATTTCGGGAGTTGGTATAGGTCTGTTGTGTCATTTGGGACTTGGATGCAAAATATGAGGTCATTTCGAGTTAATTTGATATGGTTCGACATGTGTTTTGGAAATTAAAAGCTCATTAGTTCATTAGGCTTTAATTGAGGTGCGATTAAAAGTTTTGATATTTTTTTGTATGAATGAAGGCCTCAAGTATGTTTTGGAATTGGTTGGTGTGATTGGACGGGGTCCTAGGGGCCTCGAGTGTGTTTCGGATGGGTTCGGGCCACTTTCTCATGTTTTGGATTACTTATGTCTAATATATGGTTTCCTTCATCGCGATCGTGACTAAGGAGTCACGCTCGTAGAAGTTATTTTCGTGTCAGGCAAGATTGTTCTTCGCGTTCCCGTAGAATGGGTTGCGTTTGTGGAACTGGAGAGGCAGTGGCCTTCGCGTTTGCGAAGGCGGGACGCGTTCGCGTAGTGGAAGGCTAGCTGGGGGATGGGCTCGCGGTTGTTCTTTGCAATCAAGTGAATTAGGCCGTGTTCGCGTTGGTCCCAGCAGTTTGAGCATCGCGTTCGTGATGGTTGTCTCGCGTTTGCGTAGGAGGCTTAGCAGCTGGGCGAAGATTTTGTCTTTGCGATCGTGACATAGGTCCCGCGATCGCGATGTGCACACCTGGGCAGACCACTTAAGTACTCTATTTTGAGGGTTTTTGTTATTTTATTACATTTTGAGTCATAGATCTCGGATTTGGGCGATTTTGGAAGGGATTTGTACGATTTTGATTGGGTAAGTACTTTGACTCGGATTTGTTTATACTTAATGATTTCAAACTTGAATTTAGTGATTGTTTGATGAATTAATTTGAAGAAATTTGTATTGAAATCGATGGTCGGTATTTATGAGTTTTGTCGGGTTCCGGGGTGTGGCCCGGGGTTGACTTTGCATAATAGAACCAAAATTGTAGCTTTATCATTTATGATTATTTTCTATGGATTTTATTGAAAGGTGTTTTGGCTAGATTTGAGCCGTCCGGAGGTTGATTTGTGCAGGAAGGACTTCTTGGAGTTTTGACTTAGTTTGTTTAAGGTAAGTATCTTGCCTAACCTTTTGTGGAGAATTTCCCCTTAGGATTTGGTCTAATTCGCAATATTTGTGTTATGTGAAACAACATGTACATGAGGTGACGTGTGTGTACACGGGCATATATGTTGGTTGTGAATTTCCCTTTGTTTTGGAGTTGTTTGTTATATGAAACATGCATGCTTTTATTTTGTTGTTCACTCCCGGCACCCTTATATTATTATTATAATTCTTGTACACCTTGTTGTTGAGCCGTGGACTATATCTTACTGTGATATTAATATTGTTGTTGTGGTGATATTGTGGCACATGTGTACGTGTTGTGCGAGTTGATTGTAATTGTGTTGTAATTACTCAGCCAATCATTTTGTATATTTGGGCCCCGTTTTCCCTTTTGATGCATCACATATGTGCATTTGTGGTTTTATGGCTTGCGAGGATGGTTTATTTTGTTTCAGGAAAGTTTTGGAATGATTTGGCTCCTTTGATTCTTGGTTTAGAAGCTTAAGTTGGAAATATTGACCGAGGTTTGACTTTTGTTAAAACAACCCCAAAATGGTGTTTTTATGAATCCAATAGATCGTATTATGATTTTGGGCTTAGGAGTGTGTCCGAGATATAATTCGGAGGTTCCTAGATTTATTTGACTTGTATTGCCGAAAGTTGGCAATTTGAAAGTTTAGAAATTCCTTAGGTTTGACTATAGGTTGACTTTATGTCTATCGGGTTCAAAATTTTATTTCGGGACATGGAATAGGTCTGTTTTGTCATTTGAAACTTTTATGCAAAATTTGGTGTCATTCTGAATTGGTTTGATAGGAATCAGACGCTTGATTGTGAGTTTAGTGATTCTTGAGTTCATTGTGAAATTTCATGTATTTTGATGTCCAATTCATAGTTCCGGAAGTTATTTTGGTGTTTTGATCATGCGAGTGAGCTCGTATGATATTTTTAGACTTGTGTGGATGTTTCGTGTGAAGCCACGAGAGCTTGGGTGAGTTTCAGGCGTGTTTTATAATGGTTTGAACTTGTTTCAGGTTGCTAGTGCTGCAGTCATCGCAATTGCGAGCACCAGTATCGCAATTGTGAAGTATGTAGGGAGGGCTCAGGTATCACAAATGTCACGCCCCAAACCTGGGGAGGCGTGGCTGGCACTCGGTGTCGTGCTGGCCCGAGCAAACCACTCTGCAACTCTTTTTTTCTTTGTAATTATCATGGGCCAATATGGCCACAACTGGTAATGTATAATTATAAGTGGGCAAACACTAATGAGCCATCTTTCTTAAAGCATGAATACATATGGGCCGTCAAGGCCTATGACATACTGTACAAAATGAACCTCTATCTACAAAGCCTCTAAGATTATTTGACATCAAATGGGACAGGGAACCGGTCTACACATAAGTCTGTAGCAAAATTCTGACACGATGACTCATAGACTCGGCTGCACTCCGAATGAGGTGGAGTCTTACCGATTCTTCGCTGAATGCCAATCTCGTCTACTATGAGGGATCGTCAAACTGATTATCTATACCTGCAGGCATGAATACAGCGCCCCCAGCAAAAGGACATCAGTACGAATATTGTACTGAGTATGTAAGGCAGAACTGAAACATAACATTCATTAAAGACATATAAGAATCAACCTGAATCTCTGAAGTGCCACCGTATATGCATACTTATTATACTTACAAATATAATGCTTCTCTTCGAGACTATTTCTATTATCCATATCGTATGATGCATGACTGCCCAACTGATCAGTGGTAACTGCCCGACCGGCCATAGCTCGATGGTAAATGTGTAACTGCCCAACCGGTGATAAATAATGATACATAACTGCCCAATCGGTGGTAACTTCCCGACCGGCCGTAGCTCGGTGGTAAATGAAGATGCATGTCTACCCAACCGGCCGTAGCACAGTGGTAAATAAATATGCAGGAAGATGCATGTATTACTACATTAAAAACATTAACATTTTTAAAAAATTCCTCCACAGAGAATTAAGAACATACTTAGAGATGCTTGAATATAACTTTACAGAAATGAATAACATAGACATCCTTAACTGCTAAGAGTAGAACCACTTATGGAATAGCATTACGTTTATTTATCGTTACTTGGATCATGCCAAAAGGAAATAAGGGATATCCTTAACATACCTAGACCCTTAAGAAATTGAGACCTGAGCCGCATGAACCATCTTGAGAAGGTTCAAGATTTCAATATCTTGGACATGCTTCATACGTTCTTAACCAAACATAAAACATACATAAAATATTTACATTCTACAAGATGAAGTAAACACTTTATCTCTTAGATTTTGGTGATTCATGGAGACTTTAAACATAATCTTTTATATTAGTAGTATGGGCCTACTTAGTAGATGAGTTATCCCTCTAAATTCCACCTTTTATATGAATGTAAGAGTCACTTAGTTAATGTTATATGGCTGCCACGTGAAAGACTTTTTAATTTTATCCAAATAAACTAATTAATTAGTTAATCTTCCATTAAAATTACTAATTATCCAATTGTTCACATAATTAAAAATTATCTCAAATTACTTAAAATACTACTCACTTCTAACACACTTTATATAACTTACTATAATGGTCATGTGGTACCATATAAAATAAATACATACATTATTATTTCATTAAAACATCCATGTAAATATATATACATATATATTCTCAACTTTTAATTTTTCTAATCTCATATAAAGAGTATTACGCTTAATTCTTAAAATGGTAAAAAAGATAACCTTCTTTTCTTGTGAGAAAATAATTTCTATCTTTTACAATAAAAAGAATCTCATAAACTTTCTCATATTATGTGTATAATTTAAAGCATATTCGAAAGTAGTAATATTAATAACTATATAAAATCATATTTTTTAATTTTTTTTTTTATTTTACAAAAATATTTCACTCAAAATACTACATCAAACGTATTTTCTTAACTCAACTTGAACCCCTAAATGATACTCGCGACTGAGCCATACACAATATCAAGGCAAAAAGGTGTAATGTAATAAACAGTCTTATGTCCGTTCACACTCATTTGAAGCTAGCTGTAATTTACGCTACTGCTGTCTAAACATAGTACAAACTAATTCTCAATGCTATGCTATCTAAACATAGTACAATCTAATTCTCTAATATGAGAAACCAGAGTATCTACAAATAACAGTTTCAAGGTTGTTAAATTTACGGTGTCTTAAATAACATAGTCATAAATCCTCTATAATCTCATGAATGATCTTAATCCCTTCAAGCTCATATGGATTACTATGACTTATCCTAATATTAAGGTACGGGATGTAACATCCTTCCTCTAAGATTATTTGACATCAAATGAGACACGTTACCGGTCTACCCATAAGTCTGTAGCAAAACTCTGACACGATGACTCATAGACTGGGCTGCACTCCGAATGAGGTGGAGTCTTACCGATTCTTCGTTGAATGCCAATCTCATCTACTATGAGGGATCATCAAACTGATTATCTATACCTGCAGGCATGAATGCAGCGTCCCCAGTAAAAGGACATCAATACGAATAATGTATTGAGTATGTAAGGCAGAACTGAAACATAACATTAATTAAAGACATAAGAATCAACCCGAATCTCTGAAGTGCCACCGTATATGCATACTTATTATACTTACATATAGAATGCTTCTCTTTGAAACTATTTCTATTATCTATATCATATGACGCATGACTGCCCAACTGATCAGTATTAACTTCCCGACCGGCCGTAGCGCGGTGGTAAATGCATGACTGCCTGATCGGCGGTAACTCGGTGGTAAATGTATAACTGCCCAACCGATGGTAAAAAATGATACATAACTGCCCAACCGGTGGTAACTGCCTGACCGGCCGTAACTCGGTGGTAAATAAAGATGCATGTCTGCCCAACCGGCCGTAGCACGGTGGTAAATGAATATGCAGGAAGATGCATGTATTACTATATTAAAAAAATTAACATTTTTAACAAATACCTCCGTAGAGAATTAAGAACATACTTAGAAATGGTTGAATATAACTTTACAGGAATGAATAACATAGACATTCTTAACTGCTAAGAGTAGAATCACTTATGAAATAGCATTACGTTACGTATCGTTACTTGGATCATTCCAAAAGAAAATAAGGGATAACCTTAATATACCTGGACCCTTAAGCAATTGAGACCTGAGCCGCATAAACCATCTTGAGAAGGTTCAAGATTTCAATATCTTGGACATGCTTGATATGTTCTTAACCAAACATAAAACATACATAAAATATTTACATTCTACAAGATGAAGTAAACACTCTATCTCTTAGATTTTGGTGATTCATGGAGACTTTAAACATAATCTTTTATATTAGTGGTATGGGCCTACTTAGTAGATGAGTTATCCCTCTAGATGCCACCTTTTATATGAATGTAAGAGTCACTTAGTTAATGTTATATGGCTGCCACGTGAAAGACTTATTAACCGTATCCAAATAAACTAATTAATTACTTAATCTTTCACTAAAATTATTAGTTACCCAATTATTCACATACTTAAGAATTATCTCAAATTACTTAAAATACTACTCGTTTTTAACACACTTTATAAAACTTACTATCATGGTCATGTGGTACCATATAAAATAAATACATACACTATTATTTCATTAAAACATCCATATAAAAATATATATATTTTCTCAACTTCTAATTTTTCTAATCTCATATATAGAGTAAAAATTTCCGTACGCTTAATTCTTAAAATGGTAAAAAAGATAACCTTCTTTTCTTGTGAGAAAATAATTTCTATCTTTTACAATAAAGAAAATCTCATAAACTTTCTCATATTATGTGTATAATTTAAAGCATATTCGAAAGTAGTAATATTAATAATTATATAAAATCATATTTTTCAAACTTTTTTCTACAATAAAAAAATGTTCCACTCAACATACTACATCAAACGTATTTTCTTAACTCAACTTGAACTCCTAAATGATACTCGCGACTGAGCCATACACAATATCAAGGCAAAAAGGTGTAATGTAATAAACAGTCTTATGTCCGTTCACACTCATTTGAAGCTAGCTGTAATTTACGCTACTGCTGTCTAAACATAGTACAAACTAATTCTCAATGCTATGCTATCTAAACATAGTACAATCTAATTCTCTTATATGAGAAACCAGAGTATCTACAAATAACAGTTTCAAGGTTGTTAAATTTATGGTGTCTTAAATGACATAGTCATAAATCCTCTATAATCTCATGAATGATCTTAATCCCTTCAAGCTCATATGGATTACTATAATTTATCCTAATATTAAGATACGGGATGTAACATCCTTCCCTCCTTTAAAATATTCGTCCTCGAATGTTAACTCTTAGAGATTTACAAAATTCCTCACTAGGGTCTCCTTTATAAACTAAACTAAAATCCAAACTATATCTGAAGTCTCGACAATTCACACCCCTTTTGTACTTGAGTATCTGGTAACTTCTTCACCTTTACCTTACTTTCTCCTCAATCTCGCAGCGTATTTTCTGTTTCTTTCATACCCTCCCTTCAACATAGGTAGGAATTACGCCTTAAAGCTCTATTGTGATACCTGCACCTCTGGTGCATACAAAATCTGGCGAAAGCTTCATATTGATTTCTTACGACTCAGCTTTATGGCACGGTCTGGAAACGAAAGAAAGGTAACATTTCCTAAATTTCCTATAGACTCTCAGTTATAAATGTGGCACGCAACACACCCATAAGTGATACTCTATTAGGCACGGCTTTGTAGACTCCCTAGGACACGACCCGCTCTGATACCACTTTATCACGGCCCAAACCTGGGGAGGCGTGGCTGGCACTCGGTGCCGTGCTGGCCCGAGCGAACCACTCTGCAAATCCTTTTTTCTTTATAACTATCATGGGCCAATATGACCACAACTCGTAATGTATAACTATAAGTCGACAAACACTGTATTAATGAGCCATCTTTCTTAAAGCATGAATACATATGGGCTGTCAAGGCCTCTAATATACTGTAGAAAATGAACCTCTGTCTACAAAGCCTCTAAGATTATTTGACATCAAATGGGACACGTTACCGGTCTACCCATAAGTCTGTAGCAAAACTCTGACACGATGACTCATAGACTCGGCTGCACTCCGAATGAGGTGGAGTCTTACCGATTCTTCGCTGAATGCCAATCTCATCTACTATGAGGGATCATCAAATTGATTATCTACACCTGCAGGCATGAATGCAGCGTCCCCAGCAAAAGGACATCAATACGAATAATGTACTGAGTATGTAAGGCAGAACTGAAACATAACATTAATTAAAGACATATAAGAATCAATCTGAATCTCTGAAGTGCCACCATATATGCATACTTATTATACTTACATATATAATGCTTCTCTTTGAAACTATTTCTATTATCCATATCATATGACGCATGACTGCCCAACTGATCAGTGTTAACTGCCCGACCGGCCGAAGCGCGGTGGTAAATGCATGACTGTCTGACCGGCCGTAACTCGGTGATAAATGTGTAACTGCCCAACCGATGGTAAATAATGATACATAACTGCCTAACCGGTGGTAACTGCCTGACTGGCCGTAACTCGGTGGTAAATAAAGATGCATGTCTGCCAAACCGGCCGTAGCACGGTGGTAAATGAATATGCAGGAAGATGCATGTATTACTATATTAAAAATATTAACATTTTTAACAAATACCTCCGTAGAGAATTAAGAACATACTTAGAAATGCTTGAATATAACTTTACAGGAATGAATAACATAGATATTCTTAACTGCTAAGAGTAGAATCACTTATGAAATAGCATTACGTTTACGTATCGTTACTTAGATCATGCCAAAAGAAAATAAGGGATAACCTTAACATACCTAGATCCTTAAGCAATTGAGACCTGAGCCGCATGAACCATCTTCAGAAAGTTCAAGATTTCAATATCTTGGACATGCTTGATACGTTCTTAACAAAACATAAAACATACATAAAATATTTACATTCTACAAGATGAAGTAAACACTCTATCTCTTAGATTTTGGTGATTCATGGAGACTTTAAACATAATCTTTTATATTAGTGGTATGGGCCTACTTAGTAGATGAGTTATCCCTCTAGATGCCACCTTTTATATGAATGTAAGAGTCACTTAGTTAATGTTATATGGCTGCCACGTGAAAGACTTATTAACCTTATCCAAATAAACTAATTAATTACTTAATCTTTCACTAAAATTATTAGTTATCCAATTATTCACATACTTAAGAATTATCTCAAATTACTTAAAATACTACTCACTTTTAACACACTTTATATAACTTACTATCATGGTCATGTGGTACCATATAAAATAAATACATGCACTATTATTTCATTAAGACATCCATATAAAAATATATGTATTTTCTCAACTTCTAATTTTTCTAATCTCATATATAGAGTAAAAATTTCCGTACGCTTAATTCTTAAAATGGTAAAAAAGATAACCTTCTTTTCTTGTGAGAAAATAATTTCTATCTTTTACAATAAAGAAAATCTCATAAACTTTTTCATATTATGTGTATAATTTAAAGCATATTCGAAAGTAGTAATATTAATAACTATATAAAATCATATTTTTTAATTTTTTTTTTATTTTACAAAAATGTTCCACTCAACATACTACATCAAACGTATTTTCTTAACTCAACTTGAACTCCTAAATGATACTCGCGACTGAGCCATACACAATATCAAGGCAAAAAGGTGTAATGTAATAAACAGTCTTATGTCCGTTCACACTCATTTGAAGCTAGCTGTAATTTACGCTACTGCTGTCTAAACATAGTACAAACTAATTCTCAATGCTATGCTATCTAAACATAGTACAATCTAATTCTCCAATATGAGAAACCAAAGTATCTATAAATAACAGTATCAAGGTTGTTAAACTTACGATGTCTTAAAAAACATAGTTATAAATCCTCTATAATCTTATGAATGATATTAATCCCATCAAGCTCATATGGATTATTACGACTTATCCTAATATTAAGGTACGGGATGTAACAGCAAATGCGATGCCTTACTTGCAATTGCGAAGAATGGGCTTTGGGTTGTGCTTGTTGCAATTGCGACCATTTTGTCGCATTTGCGGAAGGGACTCACTTCGCATTTGTGAAGCCAGTGTCACATTTGCGACATTTTCATGGGTTGTCAGGCTCCGCATTTTCGATAGGTTATCCGCATTTGCGAGGGTTTTCAATTGCGAACCCGGGGTCGCATTTGCGACTTCTGCACCAGAACAAAAGTGTTGGAAAATGAGACTTAACTTTATTTATTACATTTTAGAACCCTTGACTCTGTAGGAGACAATTCTGAGGAGGAATTTCATATACAACTATTGGGTAATTGATATTGATCCAAATTTAATTGTATTACATGATTATTTATGAGATTTAGCCTCTAGTCCATGGAATTTGAAGAGAAAAATTTGGGGGATTTTGTCTAACATTTTGAAAATTGAGAATTTGAGATTTGAGAGTCGAACTGGACTCAGATTTTGAAAATAAAATACATATATGGACTCGTGGGGTTATGGGTAGTTAAGATCTACCCTTGGACTCGAATTTTAACCGGACGTGACCGGGGTTTGACTTTTGTTGACTTTTGGCAAATTGTGTAAGATCTTAACTTTATTAATTGAAATTGATTTTTCTTTCATTTTTTGATGATATTAAGTCATTTTTGGTTGGATTTGAGCCGTGCGGAGGCGAAGTTTAAAGGAAATGCCATTTTTAAGTGTTGATTTGGCCTAGTTGAGGTAAGTATCTTGTCTAACTTTGTGTGGGGGAACTACCCCATAAGATTATGTTAATTTACACTATTTGAGTTATGTGAAAGACGTGTACATGAGGTGACGAGTGCGTACATAGGCTTATATGTGGAAATTGAGCGGTTACACTCTTATGTAACTTATATGAATTTAATTGAAATTGTCATTATATGTTATATCTTTCATTGTCGAGTTTATTCTTATATGCATTTAGTTGAAGCTGTAATCACATGTTATATTTTTCATTGTTGAATTTATTCTTATATGCATTTAATTGAAGTTGTTAATACATGGATTATCTTTCATTGTTGAGTTTCTTTTTATGTATTTATTTGAAGTTGTTATTACGTGGAATATCTTTCATTATTGAGTTTATTCTTCCGTTTCATTTTGTTGTCGTTAAGACTCTTGTATATATTGTTGTTGAGTCGTAGGCTATGCTTTGTTATGATATTTGTATCGTAGTTTTGGCAAGGTTGTGGCATATGGGCACGTGTGGTGCGAGTTGACTATTGTGTTGTGATGAGATACGCATGCGGCGGTATAAGGGTGGTGATACTGATGCGCATGCGGTGAAATAAGAGGGATTTATGCGCGTGTTGCTAGTAAGGGAAACTACTTTATTTGAAGCACACGCGGCGAGGTAAGGGGCTTAAAGCACGTGAAGCTATTTCGGAAAAAATATTTTTTTAATAATCACGGTAAAGCTCACGCGGCGTTATAAGGAAGACTTGTGATATGTGATTATGAGGTGTGGCATCTCGGGTGTGTTTCTTATTGAAAAACTTGTGTTGGAACGACTTGATTATTTGGACCGTCATTTGTTTTTCTTAAATCGGTTTCACTTGCATTTTATCTGTGTTCCGATTATTTAGCTACTTTATAACATGTTTACTCCTTGTTGTCATTTATTATTTTTACTTCCCATTGTTAGTTTCATATTAGTCTTCTTTCCATTTCTATATGTATATTAATATTCTTTCCATTGTTTGCTTTATGTTAATATCTTGCACATAATTTTGTGTCTAGTGAGTATCTTTACTTACCTCGTCACTACTCTACCAAGTTTAGTATTGATACTTACTGGGCACCATTGTGGTGTACTTATATTACGCTTCTGCACATTTTTGTGCAGATCCAGGTACCTCTGAGCATGCCGGTCATTAGCTATCTACTATTGCGATTTGCTACGGAGACTTGAAGTTATACCTGCCATTACGCTCGAAGTCGCCTTTTGGAGCTTTACTTTACTACTGTATTCTTTCATTCCAAACATTGATGTAATTGACATTCCTAGTTACTCTCAGTAGAGCTTATGACTCTATACTACCGATTTTGAGGTTGTATGACTATTGTTCAGCTTTAGCTATATTATTTCATTTATTAGTTTAATATTTAATAGTTAAGTTAGTTATTTCTGTTATTTTTCAGCATGTGCTAGGCGTACTTAGTCTTAGAGATTAGGTGCCATCACGATTCCTAAGGTGGTATTTTGGGGTCGTGACATGTGTGGAGTATAAGGATGGCGAGATGCGTATGCGGCGGCATAAGGGTGGAGTTATTGATACACATGCGGTGAGATAAGGGGGCTTATGCGTGTGTTACAAGTAAGGGAAAATACTTCATTGTGATGCACACGCGGCGAGATAAGGAGGCTTATACGCGTGTATGTAAGGGAAAATATTTCTATGTGAGGCTTACGCGGCGTCATAAGGGTGGCTTGTTGATTATGATATGTGGTGTTTCGGGGTGATTCTTGTTGTTATTTTTGTGTTGGACCGGTTTGATGAGTTGAACATATCAATCTTTTTCTTAAATGATTTCACTTTCTGTTTTTATGAGTTGTTGATATTTTTGCCGTGTTATCACTTGTTCTATTCCTTGTCACCATTAATTTGTTATGCTTTCCATTGTTAGTATTATATTGATATTCTGCACAGGTTGTTTGACTAGTGAGTGTCTTGACTTGAATCTCGTCACTAGTCCAGCGAGGTTAGTCTTAATACTTATTGGGTACCGATTGTGGTGTACTCATACTATACTTCTGCATATTTTTCTGCAGATCCAGGTACCTCAGAGCATGTTGGTTGTTAGTGGGTTGATCCGAGTTACTATGGAGACTTCAAGGTATACCTGCTATTCCGCTCGCAGACCTCAGAGTCACCCTCTTTAGTTGTTTTATTACTTTTTATGGATTCCAGACAGTGATGTACACTCTGAGATCTATTGTGTACTTCTTGTAGAGCTTATGACTCAGTATTATCGGGTTTTGGGATTTATGACTATTGTATTCCGTTGTTGGTTATATTATGGAACTCTTCATCTTTCATTAATATTTAAGTTGGTATTTTTCTATTGATCTCGTTATGTGTTAGGCTTATCTATTCTTAGGAACTAAGTGCTATCATTATCCTTAAAGTGGGATTTTTTAGTGATGACAATAATCAACAAAAGTGCGGATGGGGTTCAACAAATAAAACATGACTACGGCAAAATTAGATATACAAACCAAGTACAAGTAGTCATACAAAGGATCACATATGTGTCACAGAGTGCACACGTCTCCAATAAAGGCACAACACAAGAACAAGTACCAATATGTCTTGATAATATACGCGTATCTACCTCCGAGGCAAGCTTAGCATAAATCTCAAAATTTACTCATCGTGTTCCACATATGGTACCAATAGCCTCAATATTTCTCTAGCATGGGTTATTATTCTCATGTAGTCGATTAATTGAATAATACATAGAATCAAGTAAAGTACAGAACCAAACAAGGCATAGAGTAAGCTAGAATCTACCCCGAGCATGAATACCCATGGCACATGTATATATGCTCGTCACCTGATATATACATCACCCCCGCATGTAGCAAACAATATCAATTTGTATACAGAGTTCTCTCACCAAAAGTTAGGCAAGACACTTACCTCAAACAAGCTAAATCAATACTCTAAAAATGCATTCCCACATGAATTGGCCTCCGAACTGCTCGAATCTAGCTAAAACACAACCCAATAACATCAAATAATGTTGTAGGAATCAAACCCAAATGATAAAGGTTGAATCTCAAATCAAATACTCTAAGTCAACCAAAAAAATCAACCCAGGATCGCACCCTAAAACTCGACACAACTTAATAATCCCAATCACCCATTCGAATACGAGTCCAAATATATAAGTTTCATCCAAAACTGACTCCAAATCGAGGTTCAAATATCCATTATTCACTCTCCAAAATCATAGTCAAAATCCCCAATTTCTCTTGTTAAATCTCATGTTTGTTAAATCTAGTGATGAATTCACATAAATCGCATAGATATATGTTAGAATCACTTACCCCAAATATGTAGATGAAGGTCTAGGTTGAAACCTTTCAAAATCGAGCTCCCAAGTCTTTAAAGTGTTGAAGAATGAAATAAAAGTCCAAACGTCCCGTTTATATACAAACATCTGCTCTCCCATAGTGATAACCACACTTTTCCTAGTGTGGTCCGCACTTTCAAGTTTGGCAACTGCAATCCATATTGTGCGGTCGCAATCCAGCAGTAACTGCACTTGTAGCCTTCAATAAAATGACCATAACTCTATCTATAAATGTTAAAATGACAAACGATTTCACTTTTTGGAAAGTAGACGCAATGGGCTACAAATTTCATTTTTGGATCACCCTAAATTCCTCATAGATTGAAAGATATAAGGTTTCAAAATAAGACAAACAAATCTGCCGCTTTCCTATTGCGGCCCTCAGTGCGCTCCGCAATTTGGGGTTTGTAGACGCACATGAGGCTTTGCCTCATCACTCAGAAAGTGCCCTTAACACTCCAAAAAGTGCCCTCCGCACTTCGATAGCTCCAGGGCATCATCAAAGTGTCAAAATACCCAAACTTGTTCAAAACTCTCCTGAACCTCTCGGGACCCCGTCCTATCGTCCTAATAAGTCCATAAATGCTATCTGGACCAATCCAAGGTTTTAGTACTCATACAAAAATATCACATCAAAGAATAAAAAACCAAATCACATGTAGAACTCTCTTAAGTCCATAAACTTCTAAACTTCCAATCAAGTGTCCGATTCATGCCTAACCAACTCATATCACAACAAAACTTTGCACACAAGTACCAAATGGAAAAATTAACCTATTCCAAGTCTCGTAATAATAATCTGAACCCGATAACATAAAAATTAACTCCCGGTCAAACCTATAAATTTTTTAACCTTTATCTTTCCAACTTCTGCCAAATAGAGCCAAATCAACTTAAGAACTTCCAAATTCAAATTCGGATATACATCCAAGTACAAAATCACCATACAAATCTATTGGAACCATCAAAATACGAATCCGAGGTCATTTACTCAAAAGTCAAACCTTGGTCAAGTTTCCAACTTAATGCTTCCAAATTGAAAAATACTCTTCCGAAACAAATCCCGAAATCAAAACCAACCGCACATAAGTTGTAATATATCATATGAAGCTACTTAAGACCTTAAACCACCTAACGGAATTCTACTGCTCAAAATGACCGGTCAGATCGTTACATTCTCCCCCACATAAACGTATGTTCGTCCTCGAACGTGCCAAGAATTGTTCCAAAGTTGCCAAATACCTGAATAACTTATCATACACATACCCATGGGCGCTATGATAATACCTCAAACAACATAAGGCCATTACACAATCCGGACTGAAATTTCTTCTTTCAACCTTAGCCCAAAAGTCTTAGAACTAAATTTCAATATCGAAATTCAATATAAGATTCGATCCTTATACATATATACCGTACTATCCCCACAAGCCGCATCAATTCATTAACATAATCCCAAGGTGCAATCGCACGATGTACCACATAAATTATGTACTCATATCAATACCTTTCGACCATATTAGCCGCCCACTACCAAACCTGGTACTAGTAACATACCTCATATCAAATAAAATATTGATCCAAACCTTTATGACACTGTTAATGATAAAAAAGTATAGAAATTCATAACCACTCTTCAGATTAACAAGTCATGGAGCTCTCTCTAATAACAAAAACCATTGCCAAATTCTAGGCTAACTAATGACATCCTTCTCCAAGCATACCTTATCCAAATCCAATTATACGTATTCCAGGTGTAATAACCTCATCTTACCTTGTATAAGTTGCCCATCTGACAGGACATACCAAAAGCCACAAAGATCCATATACGACACAATATGTGCACCCAACTAGCAAGAACTCGAATATGATCAACAATGGAAAGAGGACCAGATGAGAGAACTATCCAACAAGTTGTAACGACCCGACCGGTCATTTCGAGAGTTATAGCCCCGTTTTCTCCATTTCTAATTCTTTTTGTGTTATTCAGCTATATTATGTTATATCAGGTTAGTTGATTCGGGACCAGAGTGGTTTTAGAGTGAATTGAGACACTTAGTCTCTTAAGTAGGAACTTAAGTTAGAAAAGCCAATCGTATGTTGACTTATGTATAAACGATCTCGAATTTAAATTCTGATGGTTCCGTTAGCTCCGTTAGGTAATTTTGGACTTAGGAGTGCATCCGGAATGTGATTTGAAGGTCCGTGGTAAAATTAGGCTTGAATTGGCAAAATTAATAATTTGGCGATTTCGATCGGCAGTGGAAAATTTGATATCGGGGTTGGAATGTAATTCCGGAAGTTGGAGTAGGTTCATAGTGTCATTTGTGATGTGTGTGCAAAATTTGAGGTTATTCGGACGTGGTTTGGTTGGTTTCGGCATCGGTAGCCGAATTTGGAAATTTAGAAGTTCTTAGGCTTGAATCCGAGGGTAATTTGATAATTTGATGTTGTTTTGAGTGGTTCGAAGGTTCGACTAAGTTGATATGTTGATGTATGACTTGTTGGTATTTTTGGTTGAAGTCTCGAGGGCCTCGGGGTGATTCCGGGTGGTTAACGGATGTGTCAAAGTTGGAATGCAGCTGGAGCTGCTGCTTCTGCTATTTCCGCACCTGCGGAAGAAAGAGTCGCAGGTGCGAGGCCGCTGGTGCACGTCGGCAATTTGCAGGTGCGGGCAATGCTGGGCTAGGTAGGATGCGCAAGTGTGAGAAGGCTATCGCATCTGCGAGCCCGCAGGTGCGAGACCTGAGGCACAGATGCGGAAGGAAGGAAGAAGGCTGGCTTCGCAGATGCGGCGCGCCATGCGCAGGTGCGCAAGTGCAGGTGCGACGGGTTTGCCGCAGATGCAGAGTCTGGGCGGATAAGTGAGTTGCACAGGTGCGGCTCCTTGGACCGTAGGTGCGGTCGCGCGGGTGCGAGTAAAAGGCCGCAGGTGCAAGAAGCCTTGCAGATGGTACATATTGCACACTTCGCGAATTTTGGTGCATTCTTCACCATTTCTATTCGGTTTTGGAGCTTTTGGGAGAGATTTGAAGAGGGAATCAAGGGGGTTTTTATTGAGGTAAGTTACTTGAGCCCTAATACTTGTATATATGGTGATTTTTCGTTGTTTAATCATTGTAATTAGTGAAAATGAGGGGTTAGGGCTTGGGTGTTTTGGAGAAGTAATTTAAGGATTTGAAGGACCAAACGATGTCGGATTTTGATGAATTTGGTATGGTTAGACTCATGAGTGAATGGGCTTTCTAGTTTTGTAAATTTTGTGGGATTTCGAGACATGGGCCCGGGGGCCAGGTTTGAGCCAATTTCGGGTTTTGGTCTAATTTTGTAGCTTTTCTTGTAGAATTCATTCCATTAGCGTATATTGATGGTATTGTACTGATTGTGAATAGATTTGGAGCATTTGGAGGCCGAGTTCAGAGGCAAGAGCATTGCGGGGTAGAGATTTGACTGGTTTGAGGTAAGTAACGATTGTAAATCCAGTCCTGAGGGTATGAAACCCCGAATTTTGTATCATTCTACTATTTTGAAGTGACGCACATGCTAGGTGACGGGAGTGTAGGCATGCACTGTTGGGGATTGTGACTTGGACCGTCCCGTAGCGACTGTAAAGTTGCATATTTTGTGGAAATTATATGATACTTGTGTGTTTTTAGAATGAGTTTCTGTTAATTGGGCCGGATGCCATGTTTGGGCCTTGTGCCAGTGATGTTTGGACCCTTAGGGGTTTTGTTTTATTTTTATTATTCTCTCACTGTTTTCGATTGAAAATCTATACTCAGTCATTGTTATACATGTTTACTGCATAACTCAGTTTTATTACTCGATTTTGATGCATATAAATATTGTATTGGGCTGAGCACCCTGTTTTTACTGAAATGCCCGAGTGGCTTGAGATGTTTATGAATGAGTGAGGCCGAGGGCCTGATTTGTGAGGATATTTATAGGATCGAGCTGCACGCCGTAGCATGTTGCATATTTATGGGATCGGGCTGCACACCGCAGCATGTTGTATATTTATGGGATTGGGCTGCACGCCGCAGCATGTTTGATATAGGCCAAGGGCCTGAGTGATTTATGCCATAATTTGGCTTGATATATCACTTGGGCTGAAGGAACCCCTCCGGAGTCTGTACACACCCCCCAGTGAGCGCAGGTACCTACTGAGAGCGAGTGCCGAGTGCCGAGTGATGAGTGACTGGGAGGCATGAGTGATTGTGAGGTATGCCCGAGTGGCAAGAGTGATTGTGAGGTATGCCCGAGTGGCACGAGTGACTGTGAGGTTTTGCCCGAGGGGCTGTTTATGATTTCATCATTTTTACTCAACTTTGCATTGAGCCTTGTTTGAAAATCTGTTGAAAAATATCTTTAAATGATTTTTACTGGAACCGGGTTTAAACGAGAGGATTTGATTCAAACACTGATTTTTAACGCATGCTGTACTTTACTGAATTTTTGTGATATGAACTTGATATGCTTTATTGCTGGTTACTATTGCTCAGTCTTTATTTATTGTTATTATTTACTGAGTTGGCATACTCACATTACTCCCTGCACCTTGTGTGCAGATCCAGGTGTAGCTGGACACGGTAGCGGTTGTTGATTATTTTGGTTGAAGATTTCTGTTTCTCGGGGATAGCAAGGTAGCTGCTTGGCGACCGTAGCCCCTGCTCTTCTCCCTTTTATCTTCCTTTAGTTGTATTTAGCTATTTTCTAGGCTGAGTTTGCCTTGATATTGTTAGATAGATTGTAGTAGATGCTCATGACTAATGACACCCCGATGTCGGACTTTTCTTTTCTGCACTTTTATTTTCTTTGATTTGAACTCCTTAAATGAAGGTTTTATGTTAAATAGCATTGAAATTATCTTTGAAATGAAAATATCGGCTTGTTTGGAAATGAGTCGGCTTGCCTAGTTCCACGATAGGCGCCATCACGACAGGTTAGGTTTTTGGGTCGTGACAGATTGGTATAAGAGCCTAGGTTACATAGGTCTTATGAGTCATGAGCGGGTTTAGTAGAGTCTTGTGGATCGGTACGGAGACGTCTGTACTTATCTTCGAGAGGCTGCTGAACCTTTAGGAAACTCCACATTCTTGAATTCTTGCCGTACGAATCTGTTGATTCTAGTAACTAAACATATGTTGTTTCATTCTCTCACAGATGGTGAGGACTCGTGCTACCGATCAGGAGGGCCAACCACCAGTACCACCAGCCAGGGCCGCGAGAGGCCGAGGCCACGGTAGAGGCCGTGGTAGGAGTAGAGGTGCAGCCCGTACAACAGCTGGGGCAGCACCTGTTGATCCACCGATTGTCTCAGATCAGGACCAGGTTCCAGTTGTTGATGCACCAGCTCAGGCACCACCTGTGCCTATTGTGATTCCAGGACTTCAGAAGGCCCTAGCTCAGATTCTGACAGCATGTACCGGCCTTGCTCAGGCGGTCTTTATTTCGATGGCCGCAGCCACTTCTCAGGCCAGGGGAGGCATTCAGACTCCCGTCGCTCGCATACCCGAGCAGGTTATTCAGGGACTTCAGACACCGGAGGCACCACCAGCCTAGCCGGTTGCAGTTGCTCAGGATTATGTAGTTCCTGCTATGCTTGAGGATGATCAGTGTATGTTGGAGTGGTTTGGGAGACTCCAGCCACCACTTTTCAGTGGCACAAAGAGAGAGGATGCTCAGGACTTTTTAGACAAGTGTCAGAGGATACTCCGTACTGCTGGTATTCTGGAGACTTGTGGGGTCTCATTCACTACCTTTCAATTTTCTGGGGCTGCACTTAGATGGTGGGAGACTTACGAGAGGCGTAGGCCTATTGGCGCAGCACCCCTTACTTGGCAGCAGTTCTCCGTGGTCTTTTTGGAAAAGTTCGTGCCTCGATCCCGTAGAGAGGAGCTGCGCAGATAGTTTGAGCTGCTTCGCCAGGGTGATATGTCTGTGACACAGTGTGAGATGCGGTTCTCCAAGTTGGCCCATCATGCGATCTGGTTGGTTCCCACGGACAGGGAGAGGATCATGAGGTTTATTGATGGTCTCACTTATCAACTACAGTTTCTCATGACCAGAGAGAGGGTTTCGGGTGCTACTTTTGATGAGGTTGTCGACATTGCTCGATAGATTGAGATGGTTCGCGATCAGGAGAGGGTTGAGAGGGAGGCCAAGAGGACTCGTGGTTAGGGTGGATTCAGCGATGCTTCTTTTGGGGGTCAGTTCCAGCACAGTAGAGGTCATCATTTCAGACAGGCTCAGTCAGCTCGGCCATTTCATTGGGGTGCATCATCTGGCCATGGTTCTCATAGTTCTCATCAGGGCCACTCATCACTTAGTGCCCTTCCAGCTCAGAGTTCATCCTGTGCTCCACCTTTTCAGGGCTCTTCCATGCCAGGTTCTTCTACCAGTCATCCCGGTGCTAGGGGCTCCCTTCAGTTTTCGCCACCAGCACCAAGGAGTTGTTTTGAGTGTGGGGAGCTTGGGCATATGTGGAGTCATTGTCCTCATCGTCATGGAGGTCTATCTCAGCAGAGGAGTCCGCCTCCGACTTCAGTACCAGTTACCTCACCACCCGCCCAGTCAGCTCGGGGTGGAGGTCAGTCAGCTAGGGATTGCCCTAGAGGGGGAGGCAGATCAAGGGGTGGCCAGGCCTGTTTCTATGCCCTCCCTGCCAGACCAGATGCTATTGCTTCAAATGCTGTGATTACAAGTATTGTCTCAGTTTTTCACAGAGATGCCTCAGTATTATTTGACCCTGGTTCCACGTATTCATATGTTTCCTCGTATTTCTCCCATTTTCTAGATATGCCCCGTGAGTCTTTAGTTTCATCTGTACATGTATCTACTCCTGTGGGCGATACTACTATTGTGGACCGCGTATATCGGTCATGTGTGGTGACTATTGGGGGTCTGGAGACCCAAGTGGACCTTTTGCTACTCAGTATGGTCGACTTTGATGTGATATTGGGTATGGATTGGTTATCTCCATGTCATGCTATTCTAGATTGTCACGCTAAGACTGTGACGTTGGCTATGCCGGGAATTCCGAGGGTTGAGTGGAGCGGTTCTATAGATTATGTACCAAATAGGGATATTTCATATTTGAAGGCTCAGCACATGGTTAAGAAGGGTTGCCTATTTTATTTGGCTTTTGTAAGGGATGTTAGTACAGAGACTCCTGTCATTGATTCTGTTCCGGTGGTAGGTTATTTTCCGAATGTGTTTCCTGCAGACCTACCGAGCATGCCGCCTGATAAGGATATTGACTTTGGTATTGATTTGGTGTCGGGCACTCAGCCCATTTCTATTCCACCGTATCGTATGGCACCGGCGGAGTTGAAGGAATTGAAATAAGGGGTTTATTCGGCCTAGTGTGTCACCTTGGGGTGCACCGATTCTATTTGTGAAGAAGAAGGATGGTTCCATGAGAATGTGTATTAATTACAGGCAGTTGAACAAGGTCACAGTCAAGAACAAGTATCCTTTGGCTCGTATTGATAATTTATTCGACCAGCCTCACGGAGCGAGAGTGTTCTCTAAGATTGATTTGAGGTCCGGTTATCACCAGCTGAAGATTTAGGATTCAGATATCCTTAAGACAACTTTCAGGACCTGATATGGCCATTATGAGTTCTTGGTGATGTCTTTTGGGCTGACCAATGCCCCAGCAGCGTTCAAGCATTTGATGAACAGTGTATTCCAGCCCTATTTGGACTCATTCGTTGTTGTATTCATTGATGACATCCTGGTGTACTCTCACAGTCAGGAGGAGCACGCTTAGCATTTGAAGATTGTATTACAGAGATTGATGGAGGAGAAGCTTTATGTAAAGTTCTCCAAATGTGAGTTTTGGCTCAGTTCAGTAGCATTCTCGGGGCACGTGGTGTCCAGTGAGGGTATTCAGGTGGACTCGAAGAAGATAAAGGCAGTGTAGAGTTGGCCCAGACCATCCTTAGCCACGGAGATTAGGAGCTTTCTTGGTTTGGTGGGTTACTACCGTCGCTTTGTGGAGGGATTTTCATCTATTGCATCGCCCTTGACCAAATTGACCCAAAAGGGTGCTCCATTCAGGTGGTCGGATGAGTGTGAGGAGAGCTTTCAGAAGCTCAAGACTGCTTTGACCACAGCTCCAGTGTTAGTTCTGCCATCAGCTTCAGGTTCTTACACCGTGTATTATGATGTCTCGAGGATAGGTATTGGTTGTGTTTTGATGCAGGAGGGTAGGGTGATCGTCTATGCCTCGTGCCAATTGAAGACCCATGAGAAGAACTATCATGTCCATGATCTTGAGTTAGCAGCCATTGTTCACGCCTTAAAGATTTTGCGTCATTATTTGTATGGGGTTCATTGTGAGATCTATACTGATCACCGGAGTCTGCAGCATCTGTTCAAGCAGAAGGATCTTAATTTGCATCAGCGGAGATGGTTGGAGCTTCTTAAGGACTATGATATCACTATCCTGTACCATCCGGGGAAGGCCAATGTGGTGGCCGATGCTTTGAGTCATCGGGCAGAGAGTTTGGGGAGCTTAGCATATCTTCTAGCAACAGAGAGACCTTTGGCATTGGATGTACATGCCTTAGCGGTCCAGCTTGTCAGATTCGATATTTCGGAGCCTAGTCGGGTATTGGCTTGTGTGGTCTCCAGGTCATCTCTTTATGACCGTATCAGGGAGCGTCAGTATGATGACCCCCACCTGCTCGTTCTTCAGGATAGGGTTCGGAGAGGTGATGTTAGGTATGTGACTATTGGTGATGACGGCGTGCTGAGAATGCAGGGCCAGATATGTGTGCCTAATGTAGATGGGCTTCGAGAGTTGATTCTTGAGGAGGCCCATAGCTCGCGGTATTCCATCCATCCGGTTGCCGCGGAGATGTACCAGGATTTGAGGCAGCACTATTGGTGGAGGCGGATGAAGAAGGATATAGTTGGGTTTGTGGCTCGGTGTCTCAACTGTCAGCAGGTTAAGTATGAGCATCAGAGACCAGGTGGCTTACTTCAGAGATTAAAGATCCTAGAGTGGAAGTGGGAGCGGATCACCATGGACTTTGTAGTTGGGCTCCCACGGACTTCGAGGAAGTTCGATGCTAATTGGGTTATTGTGGATCGGCTGACCAAGTCCGCGCACTTCATTCCAGTTGGTACTACTTACTCTTCAGAGCGGTTGGCTGAGATTTACATCCAAGAGATTGTTCGCCTGCATGGTGTCCCAGTTTCCATCATTTCAGATAGGGGTACTCAATTCACATCGCAGTTTTGGAGGGTCGTGCAACGAGAGTTGGGTACTCAGGTTGAGTTGAGCATGGCTTTTCACCCTCAGACAGATGGGCAGTCCGAGTGCACTATTCAGATATTGGAGGACATGTTGCGTGCTTGTGTCATTGACTTTGGGGGTTCATGGGACCAGTTTCTGCCACTCGCGGAGTTTGCATATAACAATAGTTATCAGTCGAGTATTCAGATGGCTTCGTACGAGGCTTTATATGGGAGGAGGTGTAGATCTCCAGTTGGATGGTTTGAGCCGGGTGAGGCTCGGCTCTTAGGTACAGACTTGGTCCAGGACGCATTAGATAAGGTGAAATTAATTCAGGAGCGGCTTTGCACGGCGCAGTCTAGGCAGAAAAGCTACGCGGATAGGAAGGTTCGTGATGTGTCTTTTATGGTTGGGGAGAAGGTTTTGCTGAAGGCATCACCATGAAGGATGTTATGAGGTTTGGGAAGAGGGGAAAGTTGAGCCCCCGGTTCATTGGGCCTTTTGAAGTACTTCAGAGGATAGGGGAGGTGGCTTATAAGCTTGCCTTGCCACCCAGCTTGTCGAGTGTTCATCCAGTATTTCTTGTTTCCATGCTCCGGAAGTATATTGGAGATCCGTCCCATATTTTGGATTTCAGCATGGTTCAGTTGGAAGGTGATATGACTTATGATGTGGAGCCGGTGGCTATTTTAGATCGGCAGGTTCGAAGGTTGAGGTCAAAAGATATAGCTTTAGTGAAGGTGCAATAGAGAGGTCAGACTGTGGAGGAGGCCACTTGGGAGACCGAGCGGGAGATGCAGAGCAGATATCCACGGCTATTCGAGACTCCAGGTATGTTTCTAGACCCGTTCGAGGACGAACGGATGTTTAAGAGGGGGAGGATGTAACGACCCAGGCAGTCGTTTCGAGAGTTATAGCCCCGTTTTCCCCATTTCTACTTCTTTTTGTGTTATTCAGCTATATTATGTTATATCAGGTTAGTTGGTTCGGGAACGGAGTGGTTTCAGAGTGAATTGAGACACTTAGTCTCTTAAGTAGGAACTTAAGTTGGAAAAGTCAACTGGATGTTGACGTATGTGTAAACGATCTCGAATTTGTATTCTGATGGTTCCATTAGCTCCGTTAGGTGATTTTGGACTTAGGAGTGCGTCCGGAATGTGATTTGGAGGTCCGTGGTAGAATTAGGCTTGAATTGGCAAAATTGAAAATTTGGCGATTTCGGTCGACAGTGGAAAATTTGATATTGGGGTCAGAATGGAATTCCAGAAGTTGGAGTAAGTTCGTAGTGTCATTTGTGACGTGTGTGTAAAATTTGAGGTCATTCGGATGTGCTTTGGTTAGTTTCGGCATCGGTTGCCGAATTTGAAAATTTAGAAGTTCTTAGGCTTGAATCTAAGGGTAATTTGATAATTTGATGTTGTTTTGAGTGATTCGAAGGTTCAACTAAGTTGGTATGTTGATGTATGACTTGTTGGTATTTTTAGTTGAAGTCCTGAGGGCCTCGGGGTGATTCCGGGTGGTTAACGGATGTGTCGAAGTTGGAGTGCAGCTGGAGCTGCTGCTTCTGCTATTTTCGCACCTACGGAAGAAAGAGTCGCAGGTGCGAGGCCGTTGGTGCACGTCGGGAGTTCGCAGGTGCAGGCAATGCTGGGCTAGGCCGGATGTGCAGGTGCGAGAAGGCTATCGCATCAGCGAGCCCGCAGGTGTGAGACCTGAGGCGCAGATGCGGAAGGAAGGAAGAAGGCTAGCTTCGCAGATGCGGTGCGCCACGCGCAGGTGCAACGGGTTTGCCGCAGATGCAGAGTCTGGGTGGATAAGTGAGTTGCGCAGGTGTGGCTCCTTGGCCCGTAGGTGCGAGTAAAAGGCCGCAGGTGCAAGAAGCCTGGGCAGATGGTACATTTTGCACACTTCGCGAATTTTGGTGCATTCTTCACCATTTCTATTCGGTTTTGGAGCTTTTGGGAGAGATTTGAAGAGGGAATAAAGGGGGTTTTCATTGAGGTAAGTTACTTGAGCCCTAATACTTGTATATATGGTGATTTTATGTTGTTTAATCATTGTAATTAGTGAAAATGAAGGGTTAGGGCTTGGGATTTTTGGAGAAGTAATTTAAGGATTTGAAGGATCAAACGATGTCGGATTTTGATGAATTTGGTATGGTTAGACTCGTGAGTGAATGGGCTTTCTGGTTTTGTAAATTTTGTCGGATTTCGAGACGTGGGCCCGGGGGCCAGGTTTGAGCCAATTTCGGGTTTTGGTCTAATTTTGTAGCTTTTCTTGTGGAATTCATTCCATTAGCATATATTGATGGTATTGTAATGATTATAAATAGATTTGGATCATTTGGAGGCAAAGTCCAGAGGCAAGAGCATTGCGGGGTAGAGATATGACCGGTTTGAGGTAAGTAACGATTGTAAATCTAGTCCTGAGGGTATGAAACCCCAGATTTCGTATCATTCTACTATTTTGAAGTGACGCACATGCTAGGTGACGGGCGTGTGGGCATGCACTGTTGGGGATTGTGACTTGGTCCGTCCCGTAGCGACTATAAAGTTACATATTTTGTGGAAATTATATGATACTTATGTGTTTTTAGAAAGAGTTTCTGTTAATTGGGTCGGATGCCATGTTTGGGCCTTGTGCCAGTGCTGTTTGGACCCTTAGGGGCCTTTTCTTATTATTCTCTCACTGTTTTCGATTGAAAATCTATACTCAGTCATGGTTATACCTGTTTACTGCATAACTCAGTTTTATTACTCGATTTTGATGCATATAAATGTTGTTTTGGGCTGAGCACCCTGTTTTTACTGAAATGCCCGAGTGGCTTGAGAGGTTTATGACTGAGTGAGGCCGAGGGCCTGATTTATGTTTCATATTCATGGGATCGGTCTGCACGCCGCAGCATGTTGCATATTTATGGGATCGGGCTGCACGCCGTAGCATGTTGCATATTTATGGGATCGGGTTGTACGCCGTAGCATGTTTGATATATGCCAAGGGCTTGAGTGATTTATGCCATAATTTGGCTTGATATAGTGCTTGGGCTGATGGAGCCCCTCCGGAGTCTGTACACACCCCCAGTGAGCGCAGGTACCTACTGATTGCGAGTGCCGAGTGCTGAGTGACTGGGAGGCATGAGTGATTTTGAGGTATGCCCGAGTGGCAAGAGTGATTGTGAGGTATGCCCGAGTGGCACGAGTGACTGTGATGGTTTGCCCGAGGGGCTGTTTATGATTTCATCATTTTTGATCACCTTTGCATTGAGCCTTGTTTGAAAAACTGTTGAAAAATATCATTAAAAGATTTTTACTGGAACCGGGTTTAAACGAGAGGATTTGATTCAAACACTGATTTTTAACGCATGCTGTACTTTACTGAATTTTTGTGATATGAACTTGATATGCTTTATTGCTCGTCACTACTGCTCAGTCTTTATTTATTATTGTTACTTAGTGAGTTGTCGTACTCACGTTACTCCCTGCACCTTGTGTGCAGATCCAGGTGTAGCTGGACATGGTAGTGGTTGTTGATTATTCTGGTTGAAGATTTCTCTTTCTCGGGGATAGCAAGGTAGCTGCTTGGTGACTGTAGCCCCTGCTCTTCTCCCTCTTATCTTCCTTTAGTTGTATTTAGCTATTTTCCAGGCCGAGTTAGCCTTGATATTGTTAGGCAGATTGTAGTAGATGCTTATGACTAGTGACACCCCGATGTCGGGCTTTTCTTTTCCACACTTTTGTTTTCTGTGATTTGAACTCCTTAAATGAAGGTTTTATGTTAAATAGCATTGAAATTATATTTGAAATAAAAATATCGGTTTATTTGGAAATGAGTCGGCTTGCCTAATTCCACGATAGGCGCCATCACGACAGGTTAGATTTTTGGGTCGTGACCCAAGTTCTACAGATGCAACCACAAAACACAATTCTATGAACCCATCCCACGAGGGGCAAGCAAAACACACAAAATAGTCACAAAGGAGCATATCCTAATATAACTGTGTTGCAGGGCATAACCTGATCCAAACTTGCCAATCCACGTAGAACGACCATCGAGCGATAATGCTCATGATCAATAACCACATGTGTATTAATAGCAAACATGTAAAGTGCATGACCATAACCATGAAGAAACAAATAGCACCATATACCGCAGACAGGAAAACCACAACCACAGGGTAATAAATAATTCAACATGCAAGGAACCATGTAGCTCGAATCTCACCACAAAGCCCCAAACATAACCAAATTGTGTACGTAAATAGTTAAGAAACCTCACAACCCACCGTAGTATAAGAGAGTAACACATGAGACTTACCGGGACATGAATAAAATCAACTCTAGCCAATGACACACCTATAGTAAATCCTGTGCTAGAGTAAGCAAGCTCGATCAGATACAAAATACACATTCTCATTCGGCCTACCAATGAGCCCCAACCATTCTCGATAATCCCAAAGCGGGTAAATAACCTTTCCAAAGTACACAATAACCCATCTGTAACACATACCATTAGCTGACTAACTTTTAACACATCTTCACAGTTCGAAATCAAAGCATAGTCTGCCTCTAAGAACATCTAGTCCCTAAATCTCTATAATACATGAACCTCTATATATGATCCCAACTCTATCACTCAAATTACTGACACATCACTCATACACAATCATATTACGAAAAATACTCACATAAATATTCCGTGCCACATAGCGAAACCTGAACCTCAGCAGCCAAAACTCAAGCGAGTACCGTAATACCAGTCAAGCATTCGCAAGTTAAAAAACAATGTGTCTCCTTGAATGCACACCCTTCTCAGGTGATACCAGTTAGTGCCAACATACTATTAAACATTTGTAATCGTCCATGTGGTAGAGAACCCATGACCTTCCTTTTGAAACCGACCTGCAACCTTGTCCATGGAAATATCAATCCATCACGACGCACCACAACTATAATGATCACTTGTGAAAATACGAAAGCCTTATAATCAACTCTGAATCATAAGCTGGATAAACACCTCATCACCCAAGAACCTTCCACTTAACTCATTCCATAAAAAAATCGCGACATGCAGTAAACCTTCTATACCGTAGAAGACATCAACCTCATGTCGTGGTCAAAATCATCATGAACTCTTTGACCCATTAGCACATAGCCAAGCTAGCAGATCTGAATACATCTAAATCAACCAAGTCACACTGACTACAAAACTAAAAAGTAGCTCAAACCGAAATGCTCACTATGAAGAGACATTCTATGAATCTGAAGCTATTTATTGCATCTCTCTACTACTGCCATGTAGAGAAAATAATAATATAGAATTACCGTAAGTCTCACCACCATCCAATACATATCTCAATCCCAACCATACACAAACCCGAAAAACCTTAAACACCACATATAAATCTTGAACTCATTAGAAACTTCTCGAAAGTCATTCACCTCGCTCCAATATCCAATGCACAACTGATACATGCAGAACAATCTATGCTCTACCAACACATGAATACCCAAAAGAAGCAACTAAGCGATCCCTTATTCACTGCATACCTCATCCCTAATGAATTTCGAACTTGAGTTATTACACAACCTTCATATATCAATAAATTATATTACATCAATGCCTCTAGCAAATTCCTTGCCCAAATCATTCTCGATGGCCCCCTTCTCAAGCCATATCAAACCACAGTGTATCCAAATCCAGGAACTACATCAACGCATGCCCAAATGATCTGATCGTCGATGGTAGAATTTTCCACTTGGCTTGGAGCCACAAACACCTCATATAATAACCCACAATACCCTTCCTTCTTAACACGCCATGACCTCGCACTACTATCCAACTGAATCTCCTCATAAGCTCGCATAGAAACACACTCTGATCATCCCTGAATACATACTTATCCTCAAGACAATCAAGCCAACTTCCGCAAGTGTCCCAAAATTATAGTATGTACATTCTATTGAATTGATTCTTTATACGAATCACAAAACCTTAAATCTTCTCGCAAAAGATAACCCACCTGCTTAGCCTCTGACCGATATCTCTCTATGGCCCGACTAAAGTCACAACCACTAAGCAATCAATCCCCCTGAGTCTGTACATGTCAACCAGATATAAGAATCCGCTTTATCCGACAATTGAACAACTGAAAGAACTATCAACACATCAACACCTAAGCCTAGAAAGCACATCGAGATGATGATCAAGCATCCATAGGCCCCGTAGTCCATCCGCAACATCACTGTCAATGCACAATTGATACCGAGCGTGCAACATCACATACGCGTGAATGGAAGAAAATCTAAGATATAAGCCCCAAGATGAAACAAATACGCACGATGAGGAAAGAAAGATGGGAAGTTTTCTAGATGCCCTGTAGCCTCTCGAAGATAGGTATGGACGTTATCATACCGATCCGCGAGACTCTACTAGACACTTGCTCATGACTCGTAGAACCTATGAACCTAGAGCTCTGATACCAACTTGTCACGATCCAAAATCTACCTAGTCGTGATGGCACCTAACACAACATGCTAGATAAGCCAAATAATAATCAACACAATCCTAATGAAATTAACATGAAATCAATAGGCGAACAAATTTCATTACAACTATTAGAGGATTGGTAATACAAGTCATGAGCCACTATAATTTAGATTTACAAAGCTGGTGAAATGAATAAATACAATATCTATTTGAAAGATACATAAAAAGAAGTGAATTCCTAAGCTACTATGAACAAAAAGGTAGTATGAATCTGGCACGCTGGTACGTCTCCAATGCAAAGCTCCGTCTTCACAATTACTCATCTCCAGAATCATTACGTAAGGTGCCGAAATTGTAGTATAAGTACAACCGAACTCATGTACTTAATATGTATCTTGATTAATCTTAGAGAAGTAGTGACTATATTTTTAAGTCAAAAAATACTCACCTTGCAGAACCTCTGTTGCTCAATAACATGTATAACATAGAGAAAATATTCAGGATAAACATTTATGGAATATAGAGTATCAACAGTAAAGGTGCCCAACATGATCTGATTCTGTACCAATTACCAAATAACAGAATCAAGAGAACCTTTTGAGAATCAAGTGTATCAATGCATGGTGAAAACATTCGTTTTACATCAATCCATTACGCTACAAACAACTCAACAAAACATAAGGTATCTACTCCACGTAAGTAATCCCATCCTAGCAACCAAATTGTCAAATAACCATAGAGGCATAGATTAACATATTAGGTGCAATGTCAAAACATATAAAATGCACTACAACTCATAAAGAATTCACTTGCAAAATCAAGACAACACCTAGTTTAGACAAAACGTCATACAAAAGAAACACAAACATATGGCAACTCGTGCCCACAAAAATTTACAATAGCCACCCGTATCACTCTGCCCTGACAAAATCATAATAAATATTTGTATCGTTACGCGCTGACAAATACAGTATATCACCTTGTCGCTCCTGCCTGACAAAATAATAATATCCTGCCCTGTCGCTCCTACTTAACAATATCCCTCCTTGTCACTCCCGCCTGAAAAAATAACAATATCCCGCATTGTCGCTCCGGTTTAATAATATTCCCATCATAACAACAACATTATCAATCACAATCGCACGGCAAAAACCTCATGCCACCAACCAACAATCCGCCCAACATTTTCATATGTGCCACAATCAAAACAATGCAAAATAACAAATCATCATCAAGAAGCACACCCTCATAACTCATCAATAAAGTGCACAAGGACATAATCAACAAAAGCGTGGATGGGGTTCAACATATAAAACATGACTATGGAAAAATCAGATATATCAACCAAGTACAAGTAGTTATACAAAGGATGACATATGTGTCACAAAGTGCACACGTCCCCAATCAAGTCACAACAGAAGAAAAGTACCAATATGTGTTTATAACATACGTGTATCTACCTATGAGGCAAGCTTAGCATAAATCTCAAAATTTACTCATCATGTTCCACATAAGGTGCCAATAGCCTCAACATTTCTCTAGCATGGGTTATTGTGCTCACGTTGTCTATTAATTGAATAATACATAGAATCAAGTAAAGCACACAACCAAACAAGGCTTAAAGTAAGCTAGAATCTACCCGGTGCATGAATACCAATGACACATGTATATATGCTCGTCACCTCATATATACATCACCCCAGCATGTAGCACACAATATAAATTACTAGAAAAAATTTCCTCAACCAAATCTAGGCAAGTTTCTTACCTCAAACAAGCCAAATTAATACTTTAAAAATTCTTCCCCGCACGAGTCGATCTCCGAACAGCTTGAATCTAGCCAAAAACAACTAAATAGCATCAAATAAAGATGTAGGAATCAAACTCAAATGATAAAGATCTTAAATCAAATACTCAAAGTCAACCAAAAAGTCAACATGGGCGCGCACTCTGGAACCCGACAAAACTCACAAATCCCGATCACCCATTCGAATACTAGTTCAAATATACAAGTTTCATCCAAAACCGACTCCAAATCAGGGTTCAATTCTCCATTATTCACTCTCCAAAATTATAGTAAAAATCCCTAATTTCTATTCTTAAATCCCTTGTTTTGATGTTAAAGCTAGTGTTGAATTCATGTGAATCTCACAAATATATTTTAGAATCACTTACCCCAAGCTAATAGATGAAGGTCTAGGTTGAGACCCTTCAAAGTCCAGCTCTTAAGTCTCTAAAGTGGTGACAATGAAATGAAAGTCCATAAGTTCAATTTATATATAAACATCTGATCTTCCACAGTGTTGACCATACTTTTCCTAGTGTGGTCCGCACTTCTAAGTTTTGTGGCCACAATCCATATTGTGCGGCCGCAATCCAGCAGTAATTGTACTTCCAGCCTTCAGTAAAATGGCCATAACTCTGTCTACAAATGTCCAAATGGCTAACGGTTTAACTTTCTGGATACTAAAACAAAGAGCTACAACTTTTACTTTTGGATCACCCTAAAATTCCTCATAGATTGAGATATAAAAGCATTTTAAAGCAGACCAATAAACCTACAGATTTCCTGTTGCGGCCCTCAGTGCTGTCCACACTTTGGCCATTGCCTTCAAACTTGGGGGTTTGCGACCACACTTGAGGCTTTGCCTGTAACGACCCGACCGGTCGTTTTGAGCTCTAGCATGTCATTCGGCAGTTTGAGGCCTTGAGTAGCTTCACTTCATGCTTTCTGACTTGTACGTGTGTTCGGACTTGAATTTACGGAAGTTTAGAGTTGATTCGGATGGAAAATTCTAATTTCGGAAGCTTTAAGTTGGAAAATTTGGCTAAGTTTTGATTTTTGAGTAAACGACCTTGGCATCAGGATTTGAAAGTTCTGATAGGTTCGTATGATAATTTCTAACTTGGGCATATGTTCGGGTTGAGTATCGGATCACCCAGGAGCAATTCAGCGCTTATTATGGAGAGTTGGCATTTTTGAAGGTTTAAGAATTTTAGAAGTTTGGTTCGAAGTGGATTTTGATGTTATCAATGTCCGTTTGGGGTTCAGAGCCTTAGAATAGGTTCATATCATAATTTGTGACTTGCGCGCAAAGTTTAGCTTCATTCCGGAATGTTTTCATATGGTTTGGACGCGTTCGTCGAAGTTTAAAGGTTTGAAAGTTTAACGAAGGGTTTTGATCGTTGATCCATAGTTTTGATGTTGTTAGGCATGATTTGAGGCTTTGACTAAGTCTGTGTCATGTTTTGGGATGTGTTGGTGTGTTTGGATGGGGTCCCGGGGGCCTCGGGTTTGATTCAGATTGAATTGGAGTAAGAATTTGGCCTTATGCAATTTCTGGTGGCAGCACATCTAGTGTAACCGGACCTGCGAGGTTTTGGCCGTATGTGCGGAACCGCAGAAGCGGCCAAGAGGGTCGCAGAAGCAGTTCTGGCGAGCTGGGAAATGGCCATAGGTGCAAGACCATTTTCGCATCTGCAATGGCGCAGATACGGCATCCTTGAGCGCAGGAGCAGAGTCGAGCGCAGAAGCGAAGGGGACTACCGCACCTGTGATGTCGCAGGAGCGGGACCTTGTCCGCAGGTGCAAAGGGGGCGGCCTCCAGCGCTTTCCGCAGAAGCAGACTTGTTGCCGCAGAAGCGGCCTTGGCCTTCGCAGATGCAAGATTTCGTCTGGGCAGAAGGGTTCTTTAAAATCGAGACTTAGCTCTCATTTCTCTCATTTTCCACTTGGATGGCCGAATTCGAGGAGCTATTTTGAGGAGGTTTTCATCATGCAACACAAGGTAAGTAATTTCCCACTTATTGTAAGTTAATTTCATGGATTCTAAATGGATTTAAACATGAAAAATTGTAGTAATTGTGGGATTTTTGAAGAAACCTAGAAGTTTGGTAATTTTGGATTTTGACCACGTTTTTGGAAATGGAATCGGGAATAAATTATATATTTGAGTTCGTAATGTTATGAGTAAGGTTTATCTTCAAAAAATTTCAGAATCCGGGCACGTGGGCCTGAGGGTGGATTTTATTGACTCTTCGAGCGAAGTTGGGAATTGATATGAATTGATTTATTATGAGTATTAGAGCATATTTTTATTGGTTTGCACGTTGTTTGTCTAGTTTTGAAGAGACGGGCATCGGGTTGAGGTGTTTGAGTGGTGTTGAAGTCGTTATGGAACTTCAGAGCGAGGTAAGCCTTCTTTCTAACTCTGTGAGGTGGAAACTACCCCTAGGTGATGTATTTGATATATGCTACTTGTTGCGGGGGCTACGTACGCACGAGGTGACGAGAGTTCGTACATAGCTAATGTTATTATCCGGGTAGACTTAGGTTCACACCATGCTATAGCTGTACTATTTGAGTTGTCCCTTGCCTATCAAATTCCTTTAATTTACATTACGACTTGAGACTAGAGTTGCATAGAGTGATAGACTTGCTATGGTAGAGATTCAACGGCCTTCATGATTAGCCACGAAATAATTGTACTCCTACAAATTTCTTCCGCGTTATGTGTTTTCATCGAAAGGTTTCCCTTAAAATATATAACTCACATGTCTATTCGTGAGCGGGGTCAAGGACCCGTTAAAGCTTCTTATTCTAATGGGATCGGGTTGCTTACCTCGGCAGTATAATAGATACATCTATGGTTCGTGTCATTCGACCCTCGGCAGTGCGAACATTATGATGGGATCGGGCCGTATGCCTCGGCAGGATTATGTATCACACTCTCATGGGAGCGGGCCGCTCGCCTCGGCAATATAATAGTTGTATCTATGGTTCGTGTCGTTCGACCCTCAGCAGTGTACATAATATGATGGGATCGGGTCGTACGCCTCGGCATTCCTATAAAATACTGTTATGAAATCGTGCATAATAATTGACAAGAAGCCAGCATATCTGCTAGTTTTTCTAATTTGAAATGTGACAACCTATCTAGCGAGGTCCATTATATAGACTCCGATTGAGGAGGTAACTACTAGCTGCGAGTTTGAGTTATTGCTGAGAGGAGAATTGTACCACGTATTTATACTTGTTATTTCGTTTATTTACTCGGAGTCACATCTGTTTACTTCTATTGTATCTGTCTTATTGGACCACTAGTAAGTGTCGATGTCGACCCCTCGTTACTACTTCTCTGGGTTAGGTTAGATACTTACTGGGTACGCATTGATTTACGTACTCATGCTACACTTACTGTACTTTTTGTGCACGTACATATATGTCTGGTGGTCTTTTGGGCGCAGAGACGCGGCTATTGCGCGAACTTTACCGTGAGCTGCATTTCATGTTACGATCTGCAACCTATAGAGTCTCCATTAGAGTTATTTATATTCTCCTGTCTAATTTGTATTCCAGACAGATGTTGTATTTTATTATATTTCCTAGTTGATGCTCTTGCACTTGTGACATCGGGTTATGGGGGTTCTTTCTGGTTGTTCATTATTGGGGTCCATGTAAATATTATCGTTTACCCTGTAAATTCTATTTTATACTATTTAATTAGTGAAAATTATGATTTTAAAATACTAAAATGAGTAATTAAGTTGATCAATCACCGTTGGCTTGCCTGACGGCGGTGTTAGGCGCCATCATGACCTTTAGTGGATTTTGGGTCGTGACATTGCCTAAGAACTCCAAAAGTTCCCTCAGCACTCCAAAAATAAACCCTCACTTCTACAGCTCCATGGAATCATCGAAGTGCCGAAATGCCCAAACTTGTTCAAAACTCACCCTAACTTCTCGTCAACACATCCTATCATCCTAACAAGTCCATAAACACTATCTGCACCTATCCAAGGTCTCAAAACACATACGGAAATATTATATCAAAGAATCAAAGACCAAACCACATGTTGAACTCTCTTAAATTCATAAACTTCTAAACTTCCAATCAAGTATCTGATTCATGCCTAACCAACTCGGATCACAACAAAATATTGCACACAAGTTTCAAAGGATAAAATGAACCTATTCCAAGTCTCGAAACAACAATATTAACCTAATAATATAAAAGTCAACTCTCGATCAAAACTATGAACCTTCCTAACCTTCAGCTTTTCAACTTTCGCCAAATAGAGCCAAATCAATTTAGGAACCTCCAAATTCAAATCCAAATACATGTCCAAGTCAAAAATTACCATACGAACCTATTGGAACCACCAAAATACAAATCTGAGGTCGTTTATTCAAAAGTAAATCCTTGGTCAATTATTCCAACTTAAAGCTTTCAAATTCAAAATTACTCTTCCGAAAAAAATCTCGAACTTCCCAAAATCAAAACCAACCGCACGCAAGTTATATTATATCATATGAAGATACTCAAGACCTCAAACCACCAAACAGAATACCAATACTCAAAATGGTCGTTTGGGTCCTTACAAGATGTAAAACAAATTATTAGTTCATGTTCTAGATCAATAATGTTGATAAGAAATTATTCAACTATATAAAAGAAGACCGACAATGAGATGGGCTTTGTGAGCTTGTAAATTTTGCCCTACTTAATTTGCTCCTAAAATTAGTAATTTAGTTGCTTTTGATTTTAATATGATTTTGGGAATTTTATTTATTTTTGGTTTGCATTTTAATTGCATTTTGCATTATTAATTGTATCTTAGTGGCATCTTAAATTATGTAAAATCACAAAAAAATATTAATTTACTTTTTTTAGTGTATTTTAGGTAATCAATTGCATAATTAGATAATTAATGAGGTTAATTAGTGAAATAAGGAGTCCAATTTAAAATCACTTTAAGATGGCTATGTGCTTAATATGAAAGAAAATGAAATTGAGGCCAAAGGTACAAAAATCGAGGTGGAACAGAGATTGTTCCTTTAGGCCAAATCCAAATCACTCACCTAATCTAATACCTTAACCCGGTGTGATACCTTCTCTAGGCCAAGGTCCAAACGACGTAGTTTCAGGGGAAAACTACATCGTTTCACCCTCAGGCCCCTTTTAACAAAAGAGAGAATTAAAAATCTAATCTTTGAAATCCATACGCCACCCACTGCCTTTCTTCCGCCACTATCGCCACTTCTCCACCAGCCGAAAATTGCCTCTGCCGGTCAGTGATTGAAAAATAACCTCAAACTATCACCAATCTTCTCCTTTTCATTTCTTCTACCCTAATCTCTAATGATCTCCCTTCGATTTTGAACCAATCTCACCCAAGTCGAACCCCGAAATTAAAAACCCTAGATTTTATCCCCCTTTCCAAATTACCACGATCTAGAACCCCGCTTCCTTTCAAACTTGCATCAATGGGTGGGTCTCTCAAAGATCTACCGATTGATGGTAGTTTTAAGTTATTTCACGGTGGCCGGACGTTGGTCAATTTACCATTGACCAGTCAAAGTTGCCCATCTCCCTCATACAACCTCAATTTTGTTTACCCTCATTATTTTTGTGGCTCTTAGTAGCCATTATCACATGTATCACTTGTCAGACTCCTATTCCCCTTTCTTTCTTTCTATCTTTCTTTTTGAATTAATTGACTGCATGTTAGTGTAACTTCATCAATTAGGTTCCGTCTAATTCTAACTTGATTTATTTTAGTTCAATTAATAATTAACTGCATGTAATTAGTTTTTTGTTATTTAAGCATGTTTGTTTATTAGTTTTTGGTGACTATTAGATATTAGTTGATTAGGTTTTCAATTCGGAGGTTGTCTGATTAGTTGGTCTTTATCTCTTATTCTCAAAATAAGTCCCGCAATGCTTGTTGGGCTTGGTATGATTTACTAGACCTCCGAGAGGTTAATCAGGCTAAGCCTAATTCCCAACTTCTTTCCAGCTCAGTAAAGAGTTAAAACATGTAAGACCTTGAGCTTGAATAAAATAAGTCCTGGGGTTTTTAGGAGCACTACTATCTTTGAACGTGCGTTGCACGTTAATAATGACACGTGATAATTTAAATATTTATTTATATGAAGGAAAAATAAAATTTAATTAATGAGAGAAATTTTATGTATAATAATACAACAATCATCTAAATGCCGAAAAATATTATTACATTAACATAATACATGAAGTTAAAATAAAAGGAAATCATCAAAACTTACACAAATGACCAATTTTGCCATGTTAATTAGATAATTATATATTATAGTTTAAAAGTAATTAATGTGATGGTATCTTAACGAACACTTCTTTATGGGCAATATTATTTTGTGTATATTTCCTCCTAATACGTTGGTTGCTTTGTCTTAACTAGAACTCTTGTTGTCGATCTTGATATCCCTCTTGAAAGTGCAACATATAGTTGTTCGTGTAAAAAAATATATTGCGGTAAATATAGTCTAATATTTAGGATGTTTGTCCTTATGATTTATTTATTATATTTGCAAAACATAAACATACTAAAAATTATTTTCACTCAAATTTAAAAGGATATTATTCCTTAATTTCCGAAGACGAATGAATTTAGGGATAAGAATATACTTAGAAGTACTTTAACCAGTATGATAGTTTTTGCGTGTATGACCATTGTCAAAACTTCTGTATATCATATGTGTGCAATTACATAAGTTATTCGACGTATCTAAGTTTTTCAGTAGTATGACGAGTATATTTTTCTTCAAAATTAACCTATATACAATGGAAGATCAATTTTAACTTAGTCTATTATATATATGGTGACACTAACATACGTAAAAAATAAGAAACTTGACAATAAACATGTACGATAGAAGGCCATTTGGTATTAAAGTATTTAAGTATTCTTCTTGGTGGTAATTATTGGTATTATTTTCTGCTGAGTCAAAAACTGAAAAATATTTTATTTTTACTATAAAATTTTGCAATCAACATTTTATTTAGTTGATCAACATATTCATTTATGCTGGCTAAGATATCTTTTTAATTCTATCATACGATTTGCGCAAATTACATTTTAATCTAATAATAGAAATATTTCTCTTATTAAATGCACTACTATTACCATTGGGATTGATAACCAAGTGTTCAGGAAGAACCAAATCATCTTTTATTTGATGCTCTTCTTTATTTCCCACACGAAGGAAAAAGACACTGAATACTGGATCTGTTCTTACTTTTATATTTCTTGTCAGTTGAATCTTTTTCGTTTGAGGCCAGAAGTATAACTTTGGCAAGCTAGCTTTTACAGTCTCTGCTTTTGTCAATTTTGGAACTACTGGTAGTACTTGACAGTCACCTCCCAAAACGTTAATTTTTCACCAAACGTGTCACGATCCAAAACCGAGGAGTGCGACCGGCGCTCCACTGATTGAACCCGGCCGAGCAAGCCTATTAGATTTCCTTCTACCCAACTCATTCATGAATAAAGAGAATATATGTTTTCATTAATTGCAAAATAAAGCTGTCATGCTTGAAATTACCAATTTCTTGCCATAAGTTTCATTATTTTTAAAGTCTCAAATGGACAATTAATACAACCACAACATAGCATAGTTTAACTTTCCCAGCACCAAATACACAACTCACACTAGCCTCTATGGATAAAGAAGAGTACAATGATACTGCCGGCAACAAGGCCCCGACTCTACCTCAAACAAGATACACAAAGTACAAAAGATACATGACCCCGTGATGAAATAGGGCTCACCGAGTCTGCTGAGAAAATGATGATGTGCAACTAACTGCGATCAACACTGTCTGCTATTTAACCACATGCATCCATTTTAAGATGCAGCGCCCCCGGCAAAAGGGACGTTAGTACCGTCGAATAGTACTGGTATACAAAGCTAAAACACCATCTCAATAGAATGGACAATAATACAAGGGGGAAACAGTCATAAGTTAAATAAGAGCTTCAAAACAATACTAAAACATCAAGTAAGGATCACATAAGTTCTCAAAAAAAATTCCATCTTATTAGGCTGGGTAATCTTTAGTGCCATATGCCACAATTCACAATACCAAAGTGTTCTTACACGGAGTCCAATCTCGACCCGATCGGCTAGGTCATCTCATTTGAGACATCAACCATATCCACAATTTCAATTATCATTTTCAGCATAGTGCCACAACCCACAATACCACTGTGTTCTTACACGGAGTCTGATCTCGGCCCGATCGGCTAGGCCATCTCACTTGAGACAGCAATCATTTTTTATCAATCATTTCACATCGTACTTCTTTCATATACTTTCAATTCATTGGCACTAGTGATTTCAATTACAAAGTCATTCTTGGCACTTGGCCGTATTTCATAGTTTCGGTCCCCTTTTCCACATTCAAATATCATTATCATAATCATTATCAACAACAATAAGGCTTCCCATTCAAGACAGTAAGTTCACATAACACAACAGTTTGGGAATCTTAGGCACATAAAGGCTTTTCATACAATTTGGCATAACAACCTTTATTTCGATCTTGACATGAAGTCATAACATTTCTAACACATATTCCACATTTTGAACATATCCTCAAATGGCATGATGACATGACAAAAACATTTAGAATAAAGTACTATTCATGCCATGAACACCGTGGAATTCGATTACATGAACACCGTGGAATTCGATTCTAAGAAGAAGGGGGTTTAGCCATACATACCTCAATTCGTCCCTTAATGATACTACAATGATGCACTACACTAAGCAACTTCAATCTACAATAACAACATCCAATGAGACCAAAATTAGTAACAAATCCCATGGGTTCATTGTATTCATAAATTTCATCGACAAGATTACCATTCACCTCCTCTCTTGTTTTCTCAAAAGTACTATTCATGCCATGAACTAAAGTTTTATAATCCAATCTTTCAACCATTAAAACTTGTAACAAATGCTTCAAATACTTCTAACTACTCATAATAAACGAGTTTGAAGCATTGGAATTACCTCTAGTAGATCAATCTTGAAAAATCACAACTTTGGTGATTTTTGTGTTCTTGAGGATTTGATAATGAAATCTTGTATTTGTATGTAATAATGATTTTAGAACTCATGTATATTGAGTAATAATCAACCCAAAACATCATTAAAAACTTACCTTGGTTGATTGGACTTGATTTGAGCTCAAAATCATCCCTTCACTTCAAGAACCCTAACCCCCAAATACTCAAAATATCCCCCTTCCCCGACCTTATTATTTATAGGCCCAGATTTTTGGGTTTCGGATGCGGCCCTGGATGCTTCGCATCCCCACGTCACTCCTCTTTGCAGCTCAGATGCGGACCTGGATGCTATGGCAGCACTTCACTGCCAGCCTCTCTTTCGGACGCGGCATTGGATGCTTCGCATCTGAGGCTCCTCCGCCAACCTTTGGTAATTTTGTCATAACTTCTTGTAGGAATATCCAAATGACAAACGGTTTGAAGCGTTGAAAACTAGACTCAAAGAACTTTAATTTTATAGGTCATACATCACTTATTTAATTTTATAGGTCATATATCACCTAAGTCTTTACATATATATAGTTATGACCGTCCAAAATTTAGTTTTGTGCGTACTCATTTGGAACTTTAGTCTATCATGAAATTTCCAACTTGACTTGGACTTAGGGCTCTTCCTAGACCCCACATCACTTATAATATGACTCGTACACTTATTATCGTATCCAATTGATATCCATACCATTAATAGTTCTCATCTGCACACAAAATAATATAATTAGCGCTTAAGTACTTCGAACTTTTTTGGGGTGTTACATTCTCCCCCACTTAAGAACATTCGTCCTCGAATGTTTCACAAGTCACTTCTAAAATTAGAGTTATCTTTATACCTCCAACCATTATACATAGGAACTCATGACTACATCGATCTCATACTTCCTTTCCAAAATTTCAACTTACTTATGGCCCTTAAAATTTGCCTATCTTTACAAATTCGTAAAAGTTTCAGCAGAGTTTCCCCTGTAACTGGGCCTGTCCACCTGCCAGAGAATCCTAGAAACCAATCCTAACAACATATACATAATCCAATGACGCATATAATATAAAAAAACAACACCAACCGTGGCCTCATAAGCAATATATTACCAGAAAAGGAACATCCTTAATATCACGATAAAAATGATACATAATTCATACAAGGTAACTCTTAGCATTTTCATAGACACAACTTTATAAATACATGGCTATTCAAACAAATAAGGATACTTCTTCTTCATTGCTTCCTCGGCCTCCCAGGTTGCCTCTTCAACCTGCTGGTTTTGCCATAACACTTTCACGGAGGCAATTCCTTTATTTCTCAACTTTCGGACTTGCCGATCAATAATAGAAACCAGAATCTCTTCATAAGTCAATTCCTCATTAACCTCAATAGTCTCTACCGGAATAATGAGTTTCAGGTCTCCAAGTACTTTCTTCAATATAGACACATGAAATACCGGGTGCACTAATGACATCTCAGGTGGTAGCTCAAGCTTATACGCCACGTCACCGATCCTCTGAATGATTCTGTACAGTCCGACATACCTCAAACTTAGTTTCCCTTTCTTACCAAATCGCATTACAACCTTCATGGGGGAAACCTTCAAGAATACCCAATCATCTTCTTTGAATGCCAAATCCCTACGACGAACATCCGAATATGATTTATGATGACTCTGAGCGGTCTTCAACCGCTCCTTAATGATTTTAACTTTTTTCATGGCCTGATACACGAGGTATGGCCCTATCAACTCTGCCTCACTAATTTCAAACCACCCAATGGGAGATCTGTATCTCCTACCATATAAAGCCTTGAACGATGCCATTTGAATGTTAGAATGATAGCTATTGTTGTATGTAAATTCTATGAGTGGTAAATGATCATCCCCTCTACCTTTGAAGACTAGAACACAAACGCACAACATATCCTTAAGCGTCTGAATAGTCCGCTCTACCTGCCCGTCAGTCTGCGGGTGAAAGGCTGTACTAAGATTAACCTGAGTAACCAAGCCTTGCTGAAATTTCTTCCAAAAATTAGTAGTGAATTGTGCTCCCCGATTAGAAGTGATGGAAACTGGGGTGCCATGCAACCTGACTATTTCTTTGATATACAACTGAGCATACTGCTCCGCTGTGTCGGTAGACTTAACCGGCAAAAAAGTGCGCTGACTTCGTGAGTCTATCCACAATCACCCAAATCGAGTCAAACTTACGAGGAGTACGAGGTAATCGTACCACAAAGTCCATATTGATCATCTCCCACTTCCACATTGGAATTTCAATGTTCCGTGCCAACCCACCGGGCCTAGTGTGTTCGGCCTTCACTTGCTGACAATTCGTACATCTTGCCACAAAGTCCGCCACATTCCTCTTCATATCATTCCACCAATAGACTTCCTTGAGATCATGATACATTTTCTTAGAACCTGGGTGCACGGAATACCTAGAAGTGTGATCTTCAGTCATAATTCTTTCCCGGAGACCACCCACATTTGGAACAAATAGACGCCCTCGGTACCTTAGTGTACCATCATCCATGCCAAGAGAAAAACCATTATTTTATGTTTTTGAATCCCCTCCTTCAATTGCACCAAAAATGGATCGTTGTATTGCTTCTCTTTGACTTCCACAACAAGTGATGATTCATCCCTATTTTGTACAATTACCCCTCCTTCATTAGAGTCCACAATACGAACTCCCAAACTAGCCAATCGATGAACTTCCTTGGCCAACGGCCTTTGGCATGCCTCCGAGTGAGCCAAACTACCCATAGATTTTTGGGTAAGAGCATCCGCCACAACATTGGCTTCTTCGGATGATATAGAATATTGATATCGTAATCCTTACGTAACTCATGCCATCTTCTCTACTTTAGATTCAATTTCTTCTATTTGCAAATATATTGAAGACTCTTATGGTCCATAAATATAGCAACATGAACCCCATATAAATAATGATGCCAAATATTCAACGCAAATACCACTGCCGCAAGTTCCAAGTCATCTGTTGGATAATTCTTTTCATGATTCTTGAGTTGCCTAGAGGCATAAATGATCATCTTGCCACATTGCATTATTAGTGGAACATCTATATCATATTTCTCTTTTATATGACCTCCTAGGAATTGAGTTCTACAAAAATTTCTTTGATACAGTTACAATCTTATTAGTACTTGCAACTTATTTTTTCCAAATTTCTCAACAAAAGATATTACTAGGTCAGTTTTCTTATGGGGCCATCTGTTTCAAATGAATAACATCTACTTGCTCGTGCTCACACCTTGATAACATAAACCTGCATGGCATTGCCTCAATATGTGAAGTAACATCATGCTCAGACCTTTCTTAGCCATCCTCTTTCCTCATTAAAAGTCTTATAGGATTTTAAGAAACTACTCTACTTCCCTGGTGAACATTCTCACGATTCCTCTTTACTGCTAAACACTTCCCAAAACACATATCGATACCTTTCATATATATATTTAGCCCGAACAGGGCCTTTTATGAAACTTGAGATCCTCCTAAATTCTTCAACGATGACTTCTTGTTTTCCTTATAAGTGTAGGACTTAGTCCACCTGATTCCATCCTCGATGAGTAACTCACCTTATTCCCAGTATTGTAGTCACCAACATTGCTTCCTGGTATTGCAGCATAAGAGCTATCATGTTAAACATGTTTGGTTCGTAACAAGTGTTCATCCTCTCTTAATCTATTTCAAACATTTCCCCTTTGGTCTAGACAATATGTTGGTATTTCCTTTGTGACTAGAGCATTCACTCCCATCCCATTTTTCCCTTAATTCATAGTTGACAACCTTATTATGCCACACACGTGTTTGCCTCCCATGAACTCGCAGTATCATTGTGCCTGGTTTGTTGAGTTTATCACACCACCACTTCATCACCAGTAGTCTCACTTTTCAATGTAACATGTAGACATGAACTCCCTCTATATCGTTTAGTCGATATTCAGTGCCACTCAAGTCGGCTGCATTACAGTTGATCCTTTATATCTTCTATTAACACTTATGCTCTAGGCGAGTCCACCATTCTGATACGAACTATTTTGAGATAACCATGGCCATCTAAATTTATAGATTTTTCTTCCAATTCTTCTCGCCTCATTCTTCCTAGTTAGTGATTAGCCATGCGCTATTCCATACGTTACGTGGTCTTTTCCCTTAGTTGGGAATTCATCATGTTCGCTTCTCGACACTTATTGGGATATCCGTGGGAAAGTGTGTTCATTTGTGTACCACTTAACACTTCCTTGCTTGTAAGATTCTTAAAAGACTCTCCATCAAGTCCAGATGTACTCTTGGGTTATTATAACATCACATTTATCTCTCCCACTCGTTCTGTCTTTCTTAAAGCCTTGGAACTTTAGCTAAATTGCAAATCCGTGATTAACTCATTCCAAGAACTCGCAAGTCTTTCATATTTGATCTGTAGTACTTCCTTGGGTTCCATTGTCCCTGACTCTTTAACAAGTATAAAACACTTTTGCAAACCTTACTCTTAGTTTCTAGTGCCATTGACCTTGTCATGTATATTGCCACGTACAAAGAATTTATATTTTCTAACCTTCCACATTATTTTTGTACTAGTGGTTTATCTTTTGCATTTCCTTTCAGAGAATCATGTTATCCCTTACCACTTTTCTAGACTACACATGTCTTCAACAAAATATCCAAACATTATAGCTAAATGGCCCTACTCTCATTTTATTGCACTTAAGTAGCCTCACCATGGTCCTTTCCTCCCCACTTGGGGTGAATGTTTCACATTTCGACATCAGTCTTGAATTTAGCAATTTGACGGATACATGTTTCACATCTCTAGTACTCTTGTATATGATTGACTATTAGGGAGATTTAAGTCCCCATGGTATTAACCTCATAAGTTCTTTACTCTTATTCAGCCACACAGGCCTAGGATCCAAATCCCTCGTGTCAATATCATTTTTGGAGTGTAACACCACTTCGCACATTCCTGGGATATTTATAATATTCATAGTGCTAGGGTCTTCTCATTGTGGGTTCACTTAACTCTCCTTTCATAACTTCTTGTCTCCCGTGAGAGAACTACACATTTATCATTACTCTCCAGGCCATGCCTTTCATATATCACGTGCCTATGTAACAAATTTACATCTTAGAATCATACACATGGTTCCCACACTATCCACATGTACTAGTTAAGCTTAGGTCTCATTTATCACGTCAATACCTCTTTGGAGGTGGGCAATCACTTTTAACAGTCTTCTCATATCAAGTATGCTCATGGTACTATATACTTGTCTCATATGGCCATACCATCCATTCAACATGATACATGTGCCATCTGTTTAATATTCAGACCTTTACCCATTTGTCATGTCACATGACAACATCACTTGGAATAAACCAAAAGAGCATTTAAGTACCTTGAACCTCAACGTATGAGTTAGAGGAAGAACAATTTCACAACCAGCTTCATCGCACGATTCAGAATATCAAAGAAGGGTATTATTCCTAAATGCCCATGTAGCATCCTAATTATAGATGTGGTCGACAACACACCGATAATAAGGACTCTACTAGACATGGCTCCGAGACATCCTAGGACACTTTAAAACCTTAGGCTCTGATACCAAGTTTGTCACGCCCCAAAACTGAGGAGCGCGACCGGCGCTCCACCGAGTGAACCCGGTCGAGCAAGCCTATTAGATTTCCTTCTACCCAACTCATTCATGAATAAAGAGAATATATATTTTCATTAATTGCAAAATAAAGTTGTCATGCTTGAAATTACCAATTTCTTGCCATAAGTTTCATAATTTTTAAAGTCTCAAATGGACAAGTAATACAACCACAATATAGCATAATTTACCTTTCCCAGCACCAAATACACAACCCACACCATGTCTACGGAGGCTCTATGGATAAAGAGAGCAGCAATTTTATGCTTATTGAAATTCCAGTAATGTAGAGCTGAAGGTTTGTACAATTGGTATTCAAATTTCAGGAATGTTGCACAATTGGTGTTCAAATTGAAATTGTCAATCAATAAATTTTGAAGGTGTTTGACTCTCTACCATTGACAGCCATTTAAAAACTTTGAAGCTTTGAATTCGAATTTGGATTTTCAAAAATCATTATTTGTTTGGATTGGGTGTTGTTGCAAACAATTGGGAATATTGTTTGGAGTTTATATCTCAATTTTGAGGATGTTTTGGTGAATATTAAACTTGATTTTGGCTGAATTTCAGATTGAAACTTGAAGAAGAAGAAGAAGACATGACATACATTATACATACGAAATTGTAGTAAAGTTGTAGTAAAATTGTAGAAAAATTGTATTCTGTTGTTTATATATATTGTTTTATTTAAATATTGTATGAAAGTTGAACAATATTGTATAAAAATTGTATTTAAGTTGTATGATATTGTAGTTATATATAATTGGGTAGAAATAATATATGAAAGTTGTAGATAAGTTGTAAAATATATAATTAGTTGCATGAAATTTTTTTTTACTGTATATAAATCAGATACAAAATATACAAAAGACATATTGTATAAAATTTGTATAAAAATTGTATTTAAGTGGTATGATATTGTAGTTGTATATAATTGGGTAGAAATAATGTATGAAAGTTGTAGATAAGTTGTATAATATATAATTAGTTGTATGAAATTTATTTTTACTATGTATAAATCAGATACAAAATATACAAAAAACATATTTTATAAAATTTATATAAAAATTGTATTTAAGTGGTATGATATTGTTGTTGTATTTAACTAAGTAAAACTGATGTATGAAAGTTGTAGATAAATCATAAATAAGTTGTATACTATATAATTTATTTTTAATTTGTATTTTGTTGTAGATGTATTAAATTTGTACAAATTTTTTTTTTAATTTGTATGTTGTACCATGCCGTTATATATTTACCATCATTGATCTAATCGAAGCCCTCGTATAATAATCATATATACTACAGTTCATAGTACATATCCATTTGTGTTATTGAAATTCCTATGTCTACTGGGAATTTGCAAGATGGGCAACCAGATCTACTTCTCCTAATAAAATTGGGCCAAAGGAAAATTTTAGTTTTGACTCGCTGCAAATTTCAGTTACGGGCAGCGTTCAGAGTTGCCAATAATAAGGAGAACTCACAAATACAAAAAAATAAATTGATTGAAAAGGCAAAGGTGAAAAAGAGAACCTTTGGATAATCAACTCATGTCTCCTCAAATGCAAAGTTCCCTTTTTTCTTTCGTCATTACGGGAGAAGATAGTAGTGCAGTTACAATACAGAGATAAAAGATTGATCGAAAAAGCAAATTACGCTGCAAAATTTAGAGTCGGGAAGATGTAACCGAGTAGGCGGCAAAAAAAGGAAAAAAGGAGAGGAGAAAAAAAAAGAAAAAAAGTGTAATTAAATCCCTTAATTTAAGGCAGTAATGATGGATTGTATATGTCTTGTAAGCAAACTTCAGTTAGGGTGGGTAATATGCAAATCTAGGATAATTTTGATAAATAAATTTCAAATATTGTATAGGAACGAAAAAAATTCCTAAAATAATTAGATTAATTGTCAAATGGTTGATTTTGTAAAAATGATAATGGTAATCATTTGCAAGTTCTGGACGAGCTGGACCTATTGCCTAACCGAAAAAGGGTTTTGTATGTGGGTCTATGGATGGAATCAGTAGGTCTTTAAACCTCTGCTTTTGACTTAGCCTAGTGGCCTTAAAGGCCCAAATGGGGCCTGATGCCTTTATAAGGGCATGGCCGATGGAAGAACGACGTCCAACGTTAATGGGCTCCTCTTTTAGGCCCTGTAGTCGCTATAATCAATCATCTAATGCTCAGGCCCGTTTTCCTAGCAACGAATAAGTCCAACAATTATTTTTCTTACAACTTAACTAATCATCCATCTAAATCAAGATAATATGAAGAACTTTGAAATAATACTAATAGATTAAATCAAGACCGAAAATTTGCTTTCAATTGAATTTCAACAGTTTCTTTAAGTCACAATCCATTAGTAATTTAATTCACTCTTTAGTTTATATTTGTAACCTTATTGATAATTGCAAAGGTAGAATGTTAGCAATTATTTAAGTTGTAACATAACTGGTCTTGTTTGTTAAACCTTACACTTCTTTTCACAAAATATCCATAACTCTTAGTCTTACACAAATTTCAAATCAAGAAGAAGAATTCATAAATGCTAGAATGCTTTAGGAGAGCTCCAATAAAACATGGCTATATATACGTCTGCACAATATAACTATAAATCCTAAATTAAATGGCAAAGCATGCATTCGTGTAAGGCCCCATAAAAGTTCGCAAGGGATCTAAGGCATTAAAGTGATAAGGACAAGCTAAGATGTTCGGAAGGTTGAAGGATATGTTTTCGTGGAACGCAAAGCTCGCCACACATAAGGCCCCATAAAATTTCACCTAAAATCCGGTGTTTCGTGGTGCCGAGATAGGCTAACGTATTTGAGGGTTGTAGAAAACTCACCACGGTACGAATATTTTGGATTGAGCAGAGCATTGAAGAAAAATTATTGTAGAACAGGGCATTTCTGCGGTCCATTATGCGACAACAGAACTGATCTGCGGCCCGCAGATCTGCCGCAGAGTAAAGCAGAGAAATGGGCTAATTTTGGGGATTATTTTGCGGTCAACTATGAGACCGCATAATCGTTTCGCAGGCCGCACATCCGTCGCAGATCCAACATGAATATTTTCGAAGGGAGATTCTACGGTCCATTCTGCGGCCGCATAATTAATATGCGGGCCGCAGACCTGGCCGCAGGTTGGACCAGACCAGCCCAGTTTTTGGGACCGTTTATGCGGATCATTTTGCGGGCCGCAGACTTGATCTGCGGTGCACTCTGCGACCTCAGAGTTGAGGTCGGAGGGACAATTTTATGGTTTTAAAACCTGACCCCATTTTTATAAAACAACCTTAGGGGTCATTTTAGAAGGTTGAAACTGATATTTTAAAGAGAGGAAAGTGGTTTAGAGTGAGAAGAAGAATTCTTAAGCTATTTGTTCATCAATCTTTGCTCAAGTCCAGAAGAATTCACAAGAATAACTCACAAGGCCTTCATCCAAGAGGTAAGACTCTAGCCCTAGCCTTCAATTTCGAAATTTGGGTTGGGAATAGGTAATGAGGAAGAAGGTTTTGAGAATAAGAGTTGTTATTTATGCATGCATGTACTAACAAAGGTGGTAGGAAGGTTTTGGAGTATTTGTGTGTGGTCTATTGAAGTGGGGATTAATTGTGGGGTGAAGGAATCCATCATAGGATGACCTTGAAACCTTAATGCATACCTAGTGCTTGATAAAATGCTCAAATGAGAAGAAACCCCGAGTATCTTCCTAATTATGGTTCAAATTTATCGTGTTTCTAATAGATTAAAGTCGCTAGGATTTTTGAATTATTGTAGTAATTTAAAATAGCTCAAGCGAGGTATGTTGGCTAAACTCTTCTTGTAGAATCGATTTCATGATTTCCTCGTAAGTTGCGATTATGTTTGGCTCAATTTCTTATGCCTCATGTTCCGAGTCCTTCCTAATAGAGTTGATTATCGTAAAATAAGTGTTGTGGTGAAAGATGTATGTACCCAAAATATGTTCCAAATGTTTCTATCATATCATGATTCCTTCCGAGAATGTAATCTAGTATGATCAATGTATCAAAGGTGTTGTGATTTAAAAACCATGTTTCAATAGCAAGCTAGTATGCCTAATCGTGGTAGAGAAACTCAATGTGCTTAAGACTCTTGTTTGCTCATATGGGTACTTAAGGTCTTGATTAGAAATTCTCTTATTCATGATAATCCTTGGTAACGCCTGAATATTTTAGGGGTGAGTATGAAATATGAAATACGACCGACATACCAAGAATGATATTACAATTGTGGCCACTAGTTCCAATAAAATGGAAAGATGTGAGAAAGATTATGAAATGAGATGTAAATTCTTTGAATAATAAATGCTTTGGGAATATCGTTTAGTCACCGAGGAAGGGTAGGTCGAAATAACCTAATCCTGAAACTACACGTGCCGGTGTAGGAGCGATTAAGGGGTAAATCAGTGTTGATTAGACGAGATTGTTTCCCCTTATATGGGATGAGATTTGATATGTTGAAATATTTCCCCTTAAATGGAATGAGATTATTGGTAGCAGGATGTGATGCGGCATTATGGTGAGACGGCTTAGCCGATCGGGCTGAGATCGGATGACATGCCGCACACATGGTGGTGTTGTGATTGGATGTGTCGAGGTGAGATGGCATAGCCGATCGGGCTGAGATCGGACTCCATGCTAAAATCACGGTGGTATATCGGTACTAAAGATCTCCCTACTTAAAAATATTGAAACTTACTTGAAATTTTACTTTTCTCCTAACTTGAAACCTTGATATTATTTGAGGCTCTTATTGATTTCATGTTTCCTTTTTCTTTTACTATTACTCGTTCTATAGAGAGGGTGTTTAGTTTTACATACTAGTACTATTCCATATGTACTAACGTCCCTTTTTGCCGGGGGAGCTGCATCTTTAATGGATGCAGGTGGTTCCATAGCAGGTAGTGTTGATCAGTGATAGCAGCACACCCTCTCCTCAGCTGACTTGGTGAGCCCCATTTCATTTTGGGGTCTTGTATCTCTTGTCCTCTATGTATATTGTTTTGAGGTATAGCCGGATCCTTGTTGCCGGCACTATCATGCTACTCTTTTGTATCTATTAGAGGCTCCGAAGACATAACATGGGGGGAGGGGTACCTTTGTTTTGGGAAGTCAAATTAGAAATATTATATTTGTATCATATGTTTCCACTTCTAAAGTATGAATGTGTAATGTAATATTTTGAGAAACCTTGAATGAAGTTCTAACGGTAATGAAATTTGAATTGTTCATGTAACCTTCTCGTTGTCTAATTAATGAAATATTTCTTCTCTTTATTCATGGGTGAGTTGGGATAGAAGGCATTATATAGGCTTGCTTGGCTGGGTTATCTCGGTTGAGCGCCGGTCGCGCTCCCCGAGGTTGGGGCGTGACATCGCATAACGGATTTGTAAACCGCACAATGCATCGCGAAGTGGAACTCTAGCTCAAGATTTAGAGTACATGTGGTCGGTTGTACTCATACTACACTTCTGCACCTTGCATTCAGATTTTGGAGCTGATGTTGCTGCATGTGGCGGGTGCTGGCATTGAAGACGTACCTGCGTTCTGGTTATAGCTACCTCTTGTTCTTGGTAGCTTTAGATTTATAAATCTGTTTATGTATATTTCGAATAGATGATCTATTTATTTCATACTATCTTTGTAAACTCTAAATCTTAGAAGCTCATGATTTATACTACCAATCCTTGAGATTTTTGTATAAAATATCAGTTATTTGTTCATTTATTTTCTCAGTAAATCTCATTTGAATTGAATTGTGTTAATTGGCTTACCTAGCGGGTTAGGTTAGGTGCCATCACGACTAGTGGGATTTTTGGTCGTGACACTAGGTTATGACCATAACCGGATAGAGTTGATCTGATAAAATGCCTTATTTGGACAACATGAATACATTATTCATGTTTTATTGGTTGTATGACTACGTGATGACTCTCCATTATGATTAGAACCATGATAAGGTTAGGACTTGTTGAATTGGGCATAAAAGATTTATTTTGCTATGTTGAGCTTTCTTTGTAATGGTTCTAATTAGCCAGCTTTGCGATGGTTCCTTCTTCGCGAAGATTAGCTCATTTTTGCGATGGTTCCTTCTTCGCATTCGCGAGGTAATTATCGCATTTGCAACTTCCACAATTTCGATACATAAGTCGCAATTGCAATGTCAGTGGCTCATAGGTTGGTTCACATTTGCGACCAGCTATTCACTTTTGAGAATATTGCAATTGCAAATATGAGTTCACAATTGTGACATTTGCAGATGGGATAAAGCTTGGGATTTCGGGATCTAGCTTATTTATTCCATATTTGAGATCTAGACTACACTTAGAGGCGATTTTGTAGAGTAATTTCTTTCCAACTTCATAGTTTAGTAACTTTATCTTGTTTCTGATCAATTTTCATTATGCTTCATATATTTTCATAGAGTAGCAATAGGATTTTTGGTTATAAATTAAGGATTTAGTATTTTAGAGATTTAGAACTCGGTTTGAGATCGGATCTCGAAACAACTAACATATTTGGACTCGAGGATGAATGGGTAGTCGTAATTTGATCGAGATTTTGAATTTTGACCAAGTAGGCTTGGGTTGATTTTTTGTTGCCTTTTTTTAATATGATAAAGATCAAATCTTTTTGATACTATGATAGTTTCTAAAGCTTGTTTTTACTTATTTGGGCATTATTTGACTAGATTCAAGTGGTTTGGAGGCTTGTTCTAAAGGAAAAGCTTGGTTGGATTGCTGATTTTGTTTTTTCAAAAAGAGGTAAGTATCGTGTTTAACCTTGATTTGAGGGAATTAGGACATGATTGGACTATTTTCTACGTGATATATGTGTGAAAATGATGTATATGCAAGGTAACGAGTGTATATGTATTGTCATGGGTTTAGGCATGCTGTGTATTAGTTTATTTCATGCCTTTAATTATACCATATGTTTACTTATTTCATGCTTTTATTTGTTATGTTCTCTTACTTGATACATGCTTCTACCTGATATATATATATATATTCCTTCACTTGTTACATGCCTTTATTTGTCACATGTTCCCACTTTCTTCATGCCTTTATTTATTGTATGCCTTTACTTGTTACATGCCCGTACATGTTATTAGATATATGCCTTTACTTGCTTTAAGCCTTTACCTGCTTTATACATTAACTTGCTTTATTACCTTTACTTGTTTCTTGTCTTACTCTGCTGTGCTATGTCGGATTATGTGACCTTTAGATTGTTCTCGTGTTTATGACTTTTTGAAGTCTTTGTTGATATATTTATGGTGATGCTAGTTCTTGAAGGTTGAATTGTTTGTCACTCATTGTTCGTGCTCATATTTCCTTGGTGAGTTATGTGTTTCAGTTCTCTTTATGTTATGTTGTGTGTTTCACCATACTTGGTTGTTTATTGGCCGCTTACATATGAATTGGTATATTGGGATCAGGTCGAATACTGCAACGATATTTATTATTGATATGGGGATTGAGTTGAACACCTCTACAATACTTATTATTGATATTGGGATTGGTTGCTCACTACAACGATATTTATTATTAATATTGGGATCGGGTAGCATGCCACGACATATAGTAAGTCTTGTAGTTATTCTTGGTTGTTGCTCTCCATTATGGTGTTGTGTTAAAAGGTTATTCCGTGATGTTTTTTCTTGAACCTTGTTATCTATTATCTTATTTAATTTTATGACTTTACTCATTTCTCTATTTTGCTGTTGTTTTCTGCTTAATACTTGTACAATTTTATTGTGAGTGTCTTGTCATAGCTTCGTCACTACCTCATCAAGGTTAGGCTCGATACTTACTAGGTACATGGGGTGGGTTGTACTCATACTACACCTTCACAGAGATGGTTAGCTCGGACTATTCAGGAGACTTGAGGTAGTGTTGCATGCCATTCGCAGACTCTAGAGTCCCCTTCCTATCCCTATTTAATGTGTATGGTACTAGACAATATTGTATATTCTTATAAACTTTGTATTTAGTGCTCTTAGTAGCTCGTGTACTTGTGACACCAATCTTAGGAAGAGTTATAGACAACGTTGGGTTGTAGCCTTATTATGTATTTATGACATTTCACTCTTTATCTTTATTATAAAGTTGTTAACTACTAAACTTTCCTTGCTTATTGTTTCTAGGTGTTGGATTTCCTAGCAAGCGGTGTTAGGCGCCATCACGACCCCATAGTTGAAATTTTGGGTAGTGACAGTCTTATAGGCCGTAGTCATACATATGTTTATTGAATTGTTATATGAATTGAATTACGTGATTATCCGTAGCCATCGTTTATCTATGTGAGATTTTGTCCGCATTATTATTATGCATGTTCCTTGTTAATTGCATTATTTCATACATATATGTATGAGTTGGAGGGTTGGATATTGAGGAAAGTTGAGGACTTTTCCCATTGGGTTATGTGAGCGGATTGAGTTGTTATGGCATGTGAGCTGTCCGTGCACATTTATATAATTGGATCGGGTTACACGCCTCAAAGGTATTATGATTCAATCTGGTTTCACGCCGCAACAACACTTGGATATGGATTCATCCCTCTGGAATCATGTGATTACCTATGTTGCCTTGGTCCGTGTGAGCCCAAGCACTCAGATTGGTGCTCAGTTTGGACATGTCGATTGTGTCAGGCACATGGATTGTGGTACGAGGTATCGAGAGTAGGATCTGAGCATGCATTTAGATTTTAGACTCATGTAGTAGCTTTTATATGACTGTTTATTGATTCACATCATGTTTATGCATAGAATTGAGGCAACTGACATCGTATTCAATCTGTTTTGTCTGAAAAATATGCCTGCATTCCGAATTTACCATATCTTTACCTACTTGTACCTTGTGATAATACTATGTTTCATTCCATATCCTATTTACACTTTCACTTGTTTATTGGACTATCAGTAAGTGTCAGTATCGACCCCTCATTACTACTTCTTCAAGGCTAGAATTGATACTTACTGAGAACCGTGATTTGTACTCACATTACACTTATGCACATTATTGTGCAGATTCTGAGACATGTACTACTGGTATCCATCCAGCTGTGTGCGAGCATATGTGGAGACTTCGTGGTGAGCTGCTCTACTTGATCAGATCCGCAGCACATGGAGTCCCCCTGTCACGCCCCAAACTCAGGGAGCGCGACCGGCGCTCATTCGAGTAAACCCGGCTGAGCAAGCTTGTTAGATTTCATTCTACCCAAACTCATTCATGAAATAAGAGGAGATGCACTCCATTAATCAAACACTGAGAAGATTTCATTAACAACTTCCATTTCATTTTCATTAGCAGCTTCATTAATAATTTCTAAAATATTACGAGTTTATAGAGTTAATTGAAAAACATGTTTGCCAAATAACAACATTTCTAGTTCAATTCCCAACATCATACACCACCCACAACCTGTCTACGGAGCCTCTAAGTATGACACAAGAATAGTATGAAAGTATCGGCAACAAGGCCCCGGCTATACCTCAAGACACAAAGTGTAACATCTAGTGATATCGGGCCCGGAATAGAGTAGGGCTCACCAAAATTTGCTGAATAGGGAGTAACTGCTAATGAGGACCAAAGCTGTCTGCTGCTGAATCACCTGCATCCATTGAAGATGCAGCACCCCTGGCAAAAGGGACATTAGTACATATGGAATAGTACTAGTATGTAAAGCTAGCTCTCCACTTTCAAAATAGAATACCAATATAAGAAAGGGAAAATCATAGAAACAACAAGTCACAATCAATGATATCCAAATGCCAAGTTAAAATATAATAATTCCCAAAATACGAACTTCATATACAATTTTGATTAGGAGATCATTAGCACTGATATATCACTGTTCAAAATATAACCTTTTACAATACCTATATTCACAATACCAATACCACCGTACTTTTAGCACAGAGTCCTATCACGACCCGATCGGCTAGGCTATCTCATTAGAGAAATCAACCACAATTACTATCAGTACCAACACCACCGTAATTTCAGCACGGAGTCCGATCACGACCCGATCGGCTAGGCTATCTCATTAGAGAAATCAACCACAATTACTATCAATACCAATACCACCATAATTTTAGTACGGAGTCCGATCACTACCCGATCGGCTAGGCTATCTCATTAGAGAAATCAACCATAATTACTATCAATACCAATATAACCGTAATTTTAGTATAGAGTCCAATCACGACCCGATCGGCTAGACTGTCTTATTTGAAGACATCAACCAAAATCTCAATTTCAATTATAATTTCCAGCACAATCACCACCATGTGTGCGGCATGGTGTCCGATCATGACCCGATCGGATAGGTTGTCTTATTCGAGGCATCAAACCTTTTTATATCAATCAATCTCATCCCAATTAAGAGGAATAATTTTATCACATCAATCTCATCCTAAATAAGGGGAAAAATTCAAAAAAAATAATAACATACGTGCAAATATATTTACCTCATCATCTTTCACATTGTATAAATCTCCACTAGTATTTTCAACCAATAACAACAACAATATTTCCTTGGCTCTTTTGGCCATTCACAAGATTCTTTATTTAAGGCACGATGGCCATATTTGATATTCCATACTTTCATTTCTTCCCTCTTATGTATCGTCATCACAAATATTAACATACATATAATATTCCGGAAATCACAACTTTAAGTTCATTAGAAATGAACAATTTAAGCACAATAGATTTCTTTTCGAGAAATGGAGTAAAATAATTGGCAATTGATGTGCAAGTTAAAAATCATCAACAAATAACACACCATTTATTCTTGTGACAGTTCATAAGCTTTTAGGCAATTCTATTTTCGATATCCATTTTGGAACAGTTGAATCAAAGCTCATTTCGTAATCTTTCTTACATCATCTTATTTCATTGGCACCATTGGCCACAAGTATAACTTTTACTCTTGGCACATTGGCCACACTTTATATTCCCAATTCGCTTATTTCACTTCTAACCATCTTTATAGATTATCAACAATAAGACATTTCCAATCAAGACTTTAGGTACACATATGAGATTTTCTTACACAATTTGGCATCATAGCCTTCATTTGAAACATGACTCGAAGTCATAGCATTTTAATACACATATCATTCTAGAACACATTCCCTAAGGATAACATAATGTGATAGGAACATTCGGAACACGTTTTGAATACATAATTCTCGACACTTTGCTTAATCAAGACAATCGAATTTATTGGGAATATCTCAGAACATAGAATAACGAACTTGAGACAACCATATTTGAAACTTACAGGAACATCATGAAATTCAATTCTAAGAGAGTAGTTTAGCCAACATACTTTGCTTTGAGCTTTCCTTAAATTACTACAACGTTCTGAAAATTCTAGCGATCCCAATCTATTTTGAGACATAACAAAATTGAACCATTATTAGGAAGATATTCATGGTCTCAGCTCATTCGAGCATTTTATCAAACACTAGGTGTGCATTAAGGTTTCAAGGTCCTTTTATGTTGGATTCCATCATTCCACAACCCATTCTTCACCATGCTTAGTTCAACAATCTTCCTACACCCCTTGATATCACATGCATGTAAAATAAACAACTCTCATGCCCAAAAATTATCTTGCTAATTACCCATTTTTAGATAATTTTGAAATTAGGGGTTAGGGTGTAGAATCTTACCTCTAGGATGAAGACCTTGTGGGTTATCCTTGTTAATCTTCCAAGATTTGAGCAAGACTTGATGAATAATTAGCCTAGGGTTTTCTCTCTCTCTAAAACACGCTCCCTTCTCTCTAAAACATCAGATTTTAGCTCAAAAAATGGCCCAAAGCGTGTATTTAACGAAGTAGGATCGGGTTTTTAAAACTCAAAAATGGAGCTCCGGAACAAGGTTCTGCGGTCGCATATACGACCACATAATGATTATGAGGTCCGCGAAATGACCGCGAAATTTGGGTGCCAAAATCGGAAAGGAACTGACCAGGTCTGCGGTCACTATGCGGCCCGCATACCTGTTCTACGGTTGCATAGTGCACCGCAGAACTGTTTTGCGGTCGCATAGTGCACCGCAGAACCTACCTCCAAGAAATCCCAAAGATGGGTATGCGACAAGAGCGCAAACCGTGAAGTGGTTATGTGGTCGCATAATGGCCGCGAAATTGACATCAAAATGACCCAGAAAACTGACTCACTCTACGACCATTCTGCGGTCGCAGAATGGGTCGCAGAAATGCCTATTTTTACCCAACATTTTCCTTCAACTGCCCAGTGCACTGTTCAATCCAAATAGTCCGGAACAATCCTCAAACACGTAAGCCTACTTCGGCACCACGAAACCTTGAATTCATTTGTGAAATTTTACGGGGCTTACACTGAAATACTTCGAAATTTTCTGGGATGTTACACCCCATTCCCTACATATCTATCCCTGTCAATTTATTTCTCTCAAGACATTTTTTATTATTTATTTGAGATAGTTGGCTCTTGATAGATGCTCGTGATGATGTGACACCGGGTTTTGGGAGTTTTTGAGAAACTTGTTATTGTGTCTAGACCATGTCTCGTACTTTGCATTTATGATGTTATTTTGAGACTTATTCCACACTCTTGTTTATATCATGGCTCTGTTAAATGTTTAATAATTGGATTTTATAATTGTTGTTAAGTGTTGGCTTTCCTAGCAAGCGGTTTAGGCTGCAGCATGGCCTTTGGTAAGATTTTGAGTCGTGACAAGTTTGGATCATAACTCTAAGTTCTAATGGTCTTACAAGTCACGAGCAAGACTAGTAGATTCTTATGGATCGATACAGACACGTCAGTATCTATCTGAGGGAGGCTACAGGGTTTTAGGAACTTCCCCTTTCTTGATTCCTTATCGTGTGACTTTATTTCAGCTTGAAACCTATATCATCAATTCCTTTATATTCATTCATATGCGATGTTGAGTAATCAATAATAGTAGGGCAACAACGACTTGTGAAGATGTTGAAGATTTGGTGTAGGATGCTTTTCGTCGTGTTATGAGGGCAGGCCAGTCTAAAGGGCTTATGGCTAGGTAAGGACCGCATCTTTGGCTCGGCAATTCAGTTATGTGAGCATGTTGGTTTGGACTCTTACATCCGATAGTGTCCCAAGTGGCGTCATTGATGGTTTAGTGAATGATGACAAGGTAGCTTTGTGTGAGTATTATATGACTAAGGACTACAGTTAGTTTTCAATGTGAGGAGAAGGATTTGCTTAAGATGCAAAAAGGATATGGATGCTTGATTATCCTCTTAGCGTGTAATACAACCTTGAGTGTTGGTATGTGCGATGGACCTTACAGTTGTTCATTAGTGGAGTGAAATGAACTCTTATGGCTCGTGGACGAGTTTAGACTTGGGAGGAACATTTGAGTACATAGAGGTTGTGTCACGACCCAAAATCCCAACCTGTCATTATGGCGCCTCACACATTACTAGACAAGCCGACAATCACATAACAACTATGCTTTGATTTAAAAAGATGGCTTAATAGGTTCAACAATGGAAAGTCTCATAAATAACTGATAAAAATAACGGCAACTCAACTACAACAAATCCCAAAACCCTGGTGTCACCGAGTACATAAGCTACTAATGTCAACATAGTCTAAAACTATAGTACAACTGTATGAGAAAAGAGAACAGTACTGAAATAAAATGAAAGGAAGGAGTGTCAGGGTCTGGGGGTGCTAGCAACTACCTTGAGGTCTCCTAACAGGTACTATTACCACACTAGCAACCACCACGCCCAGATGTACCCGGATCTGCACATGAAGTGCAGAGTGTAGTATGAGTACAACCGACCCAATGTACTCAATAAGTAATAGGACTAACCTTTGGCTGGAAGAAGTGATGAGCTCAGAAAGATACAGTCCAAATAAAAATAATGACAACATAGATATAACAAGATAATGACAGTAATAACTCAGAGAACTTCCATATTTATCTCGTACATAGTACAAAAATTTAGGCATGCTTTCAAGTTCAACAATTTAAGCTCAAATATGCCAAGTACAGCTAGCATGAGGAATGTTACATCTCCGTGCCTACATGTCAAATATGTATATCAAATGTAATGCATCACAATTATAATCCCAGGTACTCACACTCTCAGAGTATTCAATCTGTCTGTCTCAAAAACACACACTCAGTACTGTACGGGTACCTGCGCTCATTGTTGGTTGTCTGAGGGTGGAATGTTGTACTCAACTCAACCCGGGTGCCTAACTCTCGCTGCAAGGGTCTCCAAAATTGCGATGTGAACTAGTGCCCCGATCAGAAATAATGAACACCGGCACACCGTGAAGGCGAACAATCTCGCGGATATAGATCTTAGCCAACCGCCGTGAAGAATAGGTAGTCACAACCAGAATGAAATGTGCGAACTTAGTCAACCGGTCCATAATCACCCAAATAACATCAAATTTCTTCAAAGTCCGTGGGAATCCAACAACGAAGTCCATGGTGATATGCTCCCATTTCCACTCAGGAATCTCAAGCCTCTGAAGTAAACCGCCTGGCCTCTGATGCTCATATTTCACATGCTGGCAGATTAAGCACCGAGCTACAAACTCCACTATATCTTTCTTCACTCTTCTCCACCAGTAGTGCTGCCTCAAGTCCTGATACATCTATGCGGCACCCAGATGAATGGAATACCGTGAACTGTGGGCCTTCTCAAGAATCAACTCATGTAACCCATCCACATTGGGCACACAAATCCGACCCTACATCCGTAACACACCATCATATCCAACAGAAACCTCCTTGGCATCACTGTGGTGAACCGTGTCCTTAAGGACAAGCAAATGGGGGTCGTCATACTGACGCTTTCGGATGCGATCATATAAAAAAGACTGAGAAACCGCGCAAGCTAGAACTCGTCTAGGCTCCGAAACATCTAACATCACGAACTGATTGGCCAAGGAATGAACATCTAATGCAGGCGGTCTCTCACCAGCAGGAATATATGCAAGGCTATCCATACTCACCGCCTTTCTACTCAAGGCATCGGCCACCACATTGGCCTTCCCTGGATGATACAAAATTATAATATTATAGTCTTTTAACAGCTCCTACCATCTCCGCTACCAAAAATTTAGATCCTTTTGCTTGAACAAGTATTATAGAATCTGATGATCTGTAAATATTTCACAAGACACGCCGTAGAGATAATGCCTCCAAATCTTCAATGCATGGACAATGGCTGCCAACTCTAAATCATGAACGAGGTAGTTCTTCTCATGGGGCTTCAACTGGCGTGAAGCATAAGCAATCACTCTACCCTCATGCATCAAGACACACCTAATACCAATTCGAGAAGCATCACAATACATTGTATATGGACCCGATGGTGAAGGCAAAACTAGAACTAGAGCTGTGGTCAATGCAGTCTTAAGCTTCTGAAAGCTCTCCTCACACTCATTTGACCACCTGAATAGGGCACCCTTCTGGGTAAACCTAGTCAAAGGCCCAATAATGGACAAGAAACCCTCCATGAATCGCCAATAATATCCGTCCAAGCCAAGAAAACTCTGAATCTTAGTAGCTGAAGACGGTTTGGGCCAACTCTGAACTGCCTCAATCTTCTTCGGATCTACCTTGATCCTCTCATTGGACACCACGTGCATCAAGAATGCCACAGAACCGAGCCAAAACTCACACTTAGAGAATTTAGCATAAAGCTTGATCTCCCTCAACATCTGTAGTACAATCCTCAGATGATGCGCATGCTCCTCTTGGCAATGAGAGTAAACCAGTATACCATCAATGGATACTATGACAAACGAATCAAGATATGGCTGGAATACACTGTTGATCTGGTGCATGAATGTTGCTGGGGCATTGGTCAGCCCAAAAGATATCACAAGGAACTCATAGTGACCATAGCGGGTCTTGAATGCCGTCTTCAAAATATCTGTAAGGCCCCGTAAAATTTTGCAAGGTAATTTAAGGTTTTGAACAGTGCGCTGAGGAGTTAAAAGAATTTGTTTGGCAGAAGAAGGCATTTCTGTGGTCCATTATGCGGCCGCACAATCACTCTGCGAGCCACAGAATGGCTGCAGAGTGAGGCAGGACTGGGCAGGTAAGGGTACCATTCTGCGGTCGACTATGCTATTGCAGAACTATTCTGAGGGTTTATTATGCAACCGCAGAACAGGTCTTCATGCCGCATAGTGACCGCAAACCTAGGCAGAGTTTCCCAGTTCCGGAGGTTCATTTCGCAGTCCGTAGATCCTGTTCCGGAGCTTCATTTTTTGGGTTTTTATAACCCGACCCTACTTCGTTATATAGACTATATATACTATCCTTTGGGCAAAAATCTGATATTTTGAGGGTGAGAAAGTGCCATAGAGTGGGAAAGAGTTCTTCAAAAATTTGTTCTTCAATTCTTGCTCGAATCTTGGAAGATTAACAAGGAAAACTCACTAGGTCTTCATCCTAGAGGTAAGATTCTGCACCCTAACCCTTTATTTCGAAAGTTAACCAGAAATGGTAATTAGTAAGATAATTCTTGGGTATGGGAGTTGGTTATTTTGCATACATGTGTTATCAAGGGGTGCATGAAAAATGTTGAGCTAAAAATGGTAAAGAACGGGTTGTGGGATGATGGAAACCTCCATAAAAGGGCCTTAAAACCTTAATGCACACCTAGTGTTTGATAAAATGTTCAAATAAGCTAGAACTATGATCATCTTCCTAATTTTGGTTCAATTTGTTATATTTCTAAAATAGATCGAAGTTGCTAAGATTTACGGAACATTTTAAAGTTTAAGGAAACTCAAGTGAGGTATGTTAGCTAAACTCTTCTCTTAAGATTGAACCTCACATTATTCTTGTAAGTCTCAAGTTGTTCACCATGAATCGATTATTTCGAATAAGCTTTGTGACAAGAGATATATGTTCTGTACGTGTTCCAAATGTTATTGTTTATTATGTTACTATTGTGAGAATGTGTTCAAAGTATGGATTGCACATCTAAATATTATAACTTCAAGTCATGTTTCAAATGAAAACTATGATGCTAAATTCTGTGGATATTATGATTGGGATTACACCTCCTTCCGCATACATTGGGGTATGGCGGAAAGGCCTCTTTGTGTAGAGTTTTGGTATTGTGGACTAAACCTCCACCGCATACATTGGGGTGAGGTGGCAAGACCACTTTGTGTAGAGTTTTGTTATTATGTAATACACCTCCACCCGCATACTTTGGGGTGAGGCGGCAAGGCCGCTTTGTGTAGAGTTTCTTGTACTATGATTGCACCTCCACCCGCATATATTGGGGTGAGGCGGAAAAACCGCTCTATGTAAAGGTAGTTGTCGAGAATTACCGACTGGAAATTTATAAATGTTATTGGAAGTTCTTAACAAACCTGTTTGACTCTTATGGCTATCTAAGCCCTAAGATTGTTACCACGATTCATCATATCCATGTTGTATTTCCAAGTTCTTGAATAGATGTTTTGGTTTTCATACTAGTACTATTCGACATGTACTAACGTTCTTTTGCCGGGGGCACTGCATCTTTAATGGATGCAGGTGGTTCCACAGCAGGAGATATTGATCAGTGATAGCGGTACATCCTCCTCCCAACTGACTTGGTGAGCCCCACTTCATTTCGGGGTTGTGTATCTTTTATTCCTTGTATATTGTGTTTAAGGTATAGACGGGGCCTTGTTGCTGACACCATTATTGTACTCTTTTATATCTATTAGAGGCTCCGTAGACATAGTGTGGGTTGTGTATTAGTGTGGGAAAGTTAAACTAAAGATGTCGTAATTATATCTCATGCTTCCACTGTAAAACTATGGTTGTGAAATGTATTGTTTTGGAGACTTAAAAATGAAGTAATATCCTCTTTATTTATGGGTAAGTTGGGTAGAAAGAAATCCAGCAGTCTTGCTAGGTCGGGTCATCTCGGTTGACCACCGGTCGCGCTCCCCGAGTTCGGGGTGTGACAAACTTGGTATCAGAGCCTAAGGTTTTAAAGTATCCTAGGATGTCTCAGAGCCGTGTTTAGTAGAGTCCTTTTTATCGGTGTGTTGTCGACCACATCTATAATTTGGATGCTACCTGGGCATTTAGGAATAATACCTTTCTTTCATGTTCTCGATCATGCGTTAAAGCTGATTGTAAGATTGTTCCTTCTTTAACTACTGCGTTGCTCTAATTTTCAGTACATGATGCCTACGAAGAAGGCAAGAACTGGCCAAAGAGCCAATGTCACCCCAGGAGTGGCTGTGAATTCTATATTTGATGAGGCGAGTGAACACCCGAGGGGTGAGGATATCCCTCCAGTTACTACACTGCCTGATTCTACTACAACTGATCAGACCGCACCTGTCCCTACATATACTGAGGGTGCGACGGTCCCTCCAACTGATATTCCAGTTCCACCTCCAGCTCCAGCTTCCGATTCTGGTGTTTTTGATAGGGATATTAGGGGAGCCATACAGATGTTGGCTCAAATAGTGGCTTCCCAGGCCCAGAGATCAAATGTTGCACGCACTCCTTCCAGTTAGCCAGGGGATTCTACTAGTTCCAGGGTGAACAAGTTTCTCCAGTTGGATCCTCCAGTGTTCACAGGTACTGACCCTAAGGAGGACCCCCAGGACTTTATTGATGAGATGTACAAGACTCTCCGAGTTATGCGCGCTACTGAGATATAGGGAGTGGAGTTGGCCTCCTACTACCTGAAAGGGGTGGCCTATTCTTGGTTTGAAATATGGGAGGTGTCCCGTGAGGAGGGAAACCCTCCAGCGAGATAAAGTGAGTTCATTGATGCCTTTATGGATCATTTCTTGCCTGCCGAGACTAAGGCGGCCCATGCCACTGAGTTTGAAAGCCTGAAGCAGGGTAATATGAATGTGTGGGAGTACCATATGGAGTTCACACGCCTGTCCAAGTATTCTATTCACATGTTGCCCACTATGGATGCTAGAGTGCGCCGGTTTGTACAGGGCCTTAGCCCCTTGGTTATTAACGAGGCCGCTACACCTGCCTTGAATTGCGATATGAACTACGGTAAGATGGTGTCATTTGCTCAAGCCACAGAGACCTGCAAATTGAAGAATAGAATGGAGCATCATAGTAGCAGCAAGGCCTGGACCGCGGGCAACTTTGGTGGTTCTTCTAGTGCTAGTGGTGGTAGTCGGCATCCAGGGGAGGGTCATCAGGACCATCTCAATCATTTGCTCTGTCTTCGATTAGTGCACTATCATTTAGACCTAGTCAGGGCAATAGGGGACCCTACCAGCAAGGTCCCCCTGAGGGAAGATTTCAGCAGCAGCGGATGCCCTAAGTGTGGGAGGATGCACTTTGGGGCCTGCTTCATGGACCTAACTGTATACTATGGGTGCGGTGTGAGGGTGTAACACCCCGAAAAATTTCGAAGTACCTAAGTGTAAAGCCCCATAAAATTTTACAAAAGAAAGTAATGTTTCGTGGTGCCGAATTGGTTTTACGTGTTGAGTATTATAGAAATTCTTCTTGGGTTGAACAATGCACCGAAAAGTAAAGGAAAAGTTTTGGCGGAAAAGTGCATTTCTGTGGTCCATTATGCGACCGCAGAATAAGTCTGCGGACCGCATAATGACCGCAGAGTGAGGCAGTTAATGGGGTCAGTTGGAAGCAATTATGCGGTCGATTATGCGACCGCATAACTGTTATGCGGTGCAGTATGTGACCACAGAACAGTTATGCGGACCGCAGACTCACGCAGATTTTTGGTCATTTTGGACACCAATTATGCGACCGATATGCGGTCATATATGCGACCGCAAAACCTATTCCGGAGCTTCATTTTTGGGTTTTTAAAACCCGACCCTACTTTGTTAAATACACGTTTTGGGCCATTTTTGAGATATAATCTGACATTTTCGAGTGAGAAAGAGTGCCCTAGAGTTAGAAGGTGTTCTTCAATAATTGTTCTTCAATTCTTGCTCAAGTTTTGGAAGATTAAGAAGGCAAGCTCACTAGGTCTTCATCCTAGAGGTAAGATTCTACACCCTAAACCCTAATTTCAAAATCATCTGAAAATGGGTAATTAGAAAGATAATATTTGGGCATGAGAGTTGATTATTTTACATGCATGTGATATCAAGGGGTGTAGGGAGAATGTTGAACTAAGCATGGTAAAGATTGGATTGTGGGATGATGAATCCTCCATAAAAAGACCTTGAAACCTTGTGCACACCTAGTGTTTGATAAAATGCTCAAATGAGCTAGAACCATGATCATCTTCCTAATTTTGATTCAATTTGTTATATTTCTAAAATAGATTGAAGTTGCTAAGAATTTCGGAACATTTTAGAGTTTAAGGAAGCTCAATTGAGGTATGTTGGCTAAACTCTTCTCTTAGAATTGAATCCCATGATGTTCATGAAATATATGTAAGTCCAGAGCGGTTCATTATAAAATTAGCTATTCCGAGTAAGATTGGGTTGAACGATATATATATATTCGACAAGTATCTCAAATGCTTTATTCATGTTATGTTATCAATTGAGGATGTGTTAAAATATGGTTGTGCATTAATAATGTTTCGACTTCAAGTCAAGTTCAAACGAAGGCTATTATGCCAAATTTTGTGGAATATCTCTATGTGCCTTAGACTCTAAATTGCTCACATGTGTACTACACACCTTGATTTGAATTGTATTTGTTGTTGATGATGATGGTGATATTTGAAATTGAAAAAGTGAGTAGGAAATACTGAATATGGCCAACATGCCAAGATTGATCTTATAATTATGGCCATTATTGCCAATAAAATGAAAAGATGTAAAAGTAATATGAAATGCGATGATTGATAGAAAAAGAACATGTCTCAAATAAGACAGCCTAGCCGGTCGGGTCCTGATCGGACACCATGCCTCACACATGGTGGTGATTGTGCTGGAAATAGTAATTGAAATGGTAATTGTGGTTGATGTCCCTAATGGATAGCCTAGCCGATCAGGTCGTGATTGGACTCCGTGTTAAAGACTGCGGTATTGATATTGAGAGAAATTGTGGTTGATGTCTCAAATGAGATAGCCTAGCCGATCGGGTCGTGATCGGACTCCGTGCTAAGAGTACGGTGGTACTGGTTATTGTGAATAATGGTATTGTGAATAATAGTATTGTGGACAATGGTATATCGATACTAAAAATCTCCCAATGTGAGATATGGAAATATTTTTGAACAGTGTCTTGATCCTAAATTGAGGTTTGATGTTGATTAAAGCTTCCTTTGATATTATGATAATCTTGTTTGTATTATTTGTCATTCTATTGAGAGAATGTTTAGTTATACATACTAGTGCTATTCGACAGTACTAACGTCCCTTTTGCCGGGGGCGCTGCATCTTTCAATGGATGTAGGTGGTTCCACAGCAGGAGATATTGATCAGTGATAGCAGTGCACCTTCTTCCCAGCTGACTTGGTGAGCCCCACTTCATTTTGGGGTCATGAATCTTTTGTATTTTGTGTATTCTGTTCGAGGTATAGCCGAGGCCTTGTTGTCGGCATTATCATTGCACTCTTTTTTATCTATAGAGACTCCGTAGACATAGTGTGGGTTGTGTATTGGTGCTGGGGAGGACAAGCTATGCTATGTTGTAGTTGTATTACTTGTCCATTTGAGACTTTAAAAATGGTGAAACTTATGGTAAGAAATTGGTAATTGCAGACATGAGCACTTTATTGTTTAATTAAGGAAAACATATATTCTCTTTATTCATGAATGAGTTTGGGTAGAAGGAATCTAACAGGCTTGCTCGGTCGGGTTCACTTGGTTGAGCGTCGGTCGCGCTCCCCGGTTTTGGGGCGTGACAGAGGTGTCATATTCAGAGGGATTGCCGCTCGTCCCGCCGAAACATGGGCAGAGGTGCGGCGCAGCCAGCTAATTTTGCAGCTACTACATCCACAACACCTCCAGCTCGAGGCACCCTAGAACCTGCAGGGCGTGGTACAGCTAGGGGTGGTGCATAGAATACGGGAGGACCCAGCAAATTTTATGCTATGCGGAGGCGTCGGAATTCAGAGGCTTCTCCAGATGTTGTCACATGTATATTGTCTGTCCAATCTCATGATGTATACACTCTTATTGATGTTTCACTTTGTCATATGTCACTCCTTATGTTGCTATGTAATTCGGGATAGAACCTGAACAACTTCATGAGCCGTCCTCTGTATCTACTCCGGTTAGTGAGTCTATTTTAGCCGCGCGAGTTTATAAGGATTGTGTTGTCACGTTGCATGGTCGAGACACCATGGCCGATCTCATTGAATTGGGGATGGTCGATTTTGATGTAATAATGGGGATGGACTGGCTTTATTCATGTTTTGCCAAGCTTGATTGCCGAACCAGGACCGTTAGGTTCGAATTTCCAGATGAACCAGTTATTGAGTGGAAGGGGATGATATGGAGCCGAAGGGTAGGTTTATTTCTTACCTTAAGGCCACGAAGATGATTAACAAGGGGAGTATCTACCATTTCGTCGGGGTTACGGACACCGATACTGAGGCACATACGCTTGAGTCTGTTCCTGTTGTAGACTCCCTAGGACAGAACTGCTCTGATACCACTTTTATCATGACCCAAACCGATGGGCCGTGACAGGCACCCGGTACCTTACTCAACAGAGTACCAACATAACATATCTTTTCATATTTTCCTATTATAGGTAAATGAGATGAAAAGGCTGCCGTGAGATAACTAGAATAAAACATGAGGGAATATTCGACATAGGACGACCCAACATGTAATATAAATTTATACGTATGACATAAGGGCCTATAAGACCAAAATGATCACTCGTATACTGAACATAGGCCGACAAGGCCATACAATCTTTCATGTACATGACATATGTTTACAAGCCTCTAAGAGTAGATAAATACCATAAAGGTCGGGACAGGGTCCCGCCATACTAATCAATACATGTCCAAATCATAGTGACCAAATAAGCAACTCCGAAGAAAATATAGCGCACCAACACCTTCCGCTGAGCTGATAACCTACTTGGAGGACTCTCAACCTATCTATCGGGACCTGCAGGCATGAAATGCAGCATCCCTAGGCAAATGGGATGTCAGTACGAATAATGTACTGAGTATGTAAGTCATGAAAATCAGTACATAAAGACATAAAAGAAACATGGAGTAAAGAATTCCACTTGTAAGTCTAATAACTTTGTGAATCCTGAAATATTTATAATGTCATGCATATGCGTATAAATGTCATACCATGCATAGGTGTATGCGTACATAATATCATCAAGCCTCTAAGGGCATCCTATCATATCATCTCTGCCACTGTGGGCAAATCATCAACGTATACCAGCTAATCAGGTGGTGGTACGTATATAACGCCGTAACCTTTTCCCATATCCCATATACATATAATATACACGTATATAACGCCATCTGGTCATGGGTCAATATACATTTATAAATGCATGAAATGCATAAGAAGTGCGTTAATAAGATTTCTCGGAATGTCATAAGATCAATATGCCTTTCGGATAACTTTATCAAAAACGTATTTTTCCGAGACACATGAACAAAAGATATAGTAATAATTCACATGGGGAATCAAGAATATAGACATCCCTAGTACTTCTATGAATAGAGTCATTTATGAAAGTTGTGTGTTTGCTCGTTTCGTTTGTATCGTATGAATTATGCCAAAAGGAAAGAAGGGATAGCCTTACCATACCTGCAACGATTCTCTTGATAATACTTCTAACACACAACAATCGCGACAAAACACATAACGACAAGATCGAAGTAGGGAAATATCCGTATGATATTCTTGAGAAAGGTTATACCGGACTTCCTTAGAATTGCAAAATCCCGTTGCTACTATGCTAAGAAGTCTCGTATGAATTTTTCTTGCTGAAGCTTTCATTAATTAGCAAGCCTAGCATCAAACTTTAATGTGATAAGAAGGTTTCTTTAAATTGTAGGTTGTGGGCCCCACTTTGGATGGTGACTTGGCCACTAACTTTCTCTAAAGGTGCCACTTTGTTACATGAGTTTAAGAGTCACTAATTTGGGATAGTTTGCTGCCACGTTGGGGGAGGGGAATAAGCTTATCTAAAATTTATAATTAATTAGCTAATCTCCCATCAAAAATTATTAATTACCCAATTATCCACATAATTAAGAATTATCCCAAATTACGTAAAATGCTACTCATTTTTAACATACCTCATACACCTTACTATCATAGTCATGTGGTACCTTGTATGGCACTAGTCCATAAATACTGGGTATTATAGCTCGGACCGTATTTTATCCCAAATTGACAACCTTCAATGAAACTCATTTTCTTTGATTCGTTTACCCTTTAACCGTTACGGCACTTATTTATCGCCTGTTTTAAATAACATAAATGCTTATAACCTCAAAAATAATCTCATTCCCGAGGCTGCGTCGATTAACTTTCGAAGAAACTTTAACGTACGACAATGCGGGATGTAACATCTCATTTTTGAGCTTTTATCAATTTACTTATGGCGTACTTTTACGTACGAAAACATGGGGTGTAACATCATTCCCCCCTTTGGAACATTCGTCCTCGAATGTTGACTGACGCGCTTATCATTATCATAACCTATAGCTCTTGCGAATTCTTTAGTACTCTCCGTGCCATCTAGGCAAATGTTCTGTGAATAAATCCAAAGGCCAAGGCATTCCCCCTTTAGGCCTCATTCTCACACCACGACTTGTGGTCAAAATTCTTTCCAATCTCGTAACTATTGCTACCTTCTATCATGCAGTCAGTACGACTTTGTCCTTGTATGTGCGCCTATGCGACCCTTCTCTCATTTTTCATCCAGCTTTTAGCTAATCTCTAGGCCTCACTTTGTGAACATATACAAAATTATGACGAGTTGTACCTCTGGGCATCTATGGCTTTACTACATCTAAGTAGGTCATACTATACCATAACTCTTACTTCAGTTTACTGTTACTGAGGTATGCTACCAAACTCCAGGTTACTCTCGTTGCTTATCTCATATGTATAAATCTAAGTCCTTTAATACTTTCTCATTACTGTTCATCTTAAGAACGACGGCCTAATCTCATCTCATACTTTGTAACTTTTATCCATCCATTGTTGATTCACCTCAATATTGATCTACAATCTACCACTAATAACTTGAAACCTCTTGTGTAATCATTAGGGCTCACGTTGCATCGAGGAACATTTGAAGTAATTTTCCTGATCCACCTGGGGGCGATACCATACTTCCATAACCGTGTTTCATAGCATCCCAATGTGATTCACCTTATGTGGGTATTTTAATCTTGTAAAATTCATGAAATCCCCCTTTTATTTTTCTTCAAATCATTACTCAATCGAAGGCCCAAACGTCATCCTTTATCTATCACAATTACACCCTTATTCTACTACCAGAGCAACATTCCATCTCTTCTAAATGCTATTAGTCTTAGACTCCTTTGAGTTCATTCAGGCTATACTGAACTTTCTATAACTTAGAGAAACCATTAGCTTTCTTGTTTTCATGGGCTTAATCCCGAGGACTTCTCCATTCTCGTCACTTTCTCACTTGCCTTTCCTTATCCTTACTCATGTCTTCATAAAACCTTATCACTCTACCATACTTTAGCTTGCGACCTACACATATCCATTTATACTACTCGCAACCTTCCTTCAACTTGCTTGCACCATAGATTTCCTTATGTTATTCTGGAACATCAAGCGAGAATTCACTTCGTCTCAAACTCTTCTTTACTCTTTTAACTAGAACTCTCGATACCTAGAAATTATAGGTTGGAAGATATGCCACTAATGACACCGCTATTATTCCTGGATACTGAATCCCAACGCTTCTAGCCCTCTATCTGAAGTATGGATTATTCACAACCTTCTGCACCTGAGTATCTCGTACGCTGTTCACCTTTACCTTACTTACCTTAAAATCGCGTATCGTATTGTCTATCTCTTTCATAATCCCCACTTCCAGATAGGTATGATTCACACCCACAACTTGAAGCTCTATTATAATACTTGCACCTCTAGCGCATACACAATCCGGTGGGAGCTTCATACTGACTTCTTATGAGGCTGGTATTCTTCTAAATGGCTCTATCATATAGCCGTTATAGAATATGGCTATTGTACTATCTCTCTTGTACCTCTGATATTAAGAGTGATTCTGCAATGATCTCAATCATAATTTCTATAATTTTCTGGGTCCAATAATAAGAATCTTGATTTACTTAGTTGATGTAACTCTTTTAGTTTCCTCTTCGCTCTGATCAGCCTGTATGTAAGCTTAAGCTATCTTTCGATATGCGGCTCATGGTATTAGTTATTACTTTAGCCTTTCATGGGCGCTATGGAATATCCATTATACATTCTTCTAACAATTCAATCCTTTGTCTATGATCTGGACTCAATTCTTTCTTTTAACTTATACCAGAGTCTTCTACAGCTTTATGATTGTCAACATATATGCTGCATGGATAATACTCCAAAATCTTAAGTGCGTTCATAACGTAACTAACTTTGGATCATTGATCGAATAATTCCTTTCATTCCTTCTCAGCTTTCAGCCCCCTTGTTGCGTGCATACTTAGCTTCTCTTAGTTCCCACGCATGCCGGAATTTTCGTAAAACTCATATTATCTCGAATATTACTTTTGATTTTACTTCCCGTTCATTAGCCACGATAGGTGCCACTTTCTTATGGAGTGCATACAATGTTGTAGTGAGACTGTCTTTACATGACCATTTCTTCTTCAAGTTACTATGTTTAGGTTGAAGTCTTGTTCCTTATTTCCTCAGCTTATTTCATTGTAGCACTTAGGGAGGACCCTCTGACTCTTGTAAAGCTGCGAGCTTATTACATCGTATACTCGACGGAATTTTTGATGTCCTTCCTCCCCTATAATTATCCCTAGTTACTTATCTCCACGCACTTGTGCTCGTAGGGTTGCTTCTGAACTGAAATTTTTGACTGTTTCCCAGTGGCACTCTCTTTTATTTTCATAACATTTATATGACACCTCTAACTACCCCAACTCCTATCTGAACATTTCTCAAGGATCACGATGTCATATCTGCGAGACTGAATTCCCATGTTGGGGTTCACTATGTTTATCTTGCACGATCTGTTGATTTGTCTGTATCCTATTATCTAGCCATAACTAGGCTCTTCCTGAATCAACTACTAACTACTCGTTGGCCCATTCTCATATCAATATTCCACGTAATCTTTCTTGGGTTATTTCCTTTGTCTTAACTTACATCTCGCATTGGCTCCTTATCTATCAATAACATCTCGGGCAGGAACCCTTACTTCCTCTCCTTGACGTCATGTTTGCATAATGTTCTGGAATCGTAGCATATCTGTAGGATTTGAATAAGTGCAATCTCATCCCTTTCTCATTTTTATCGCATTCTTCCTTTACCATTCTATAGTTACTAGAACCACTTAATTCTGACTTAACGTCACATCCCTCCATATTTCCCCCCTTTAAGGGAGTACTAAGATTTAGTGCTACGACGATCTACCTAAAAATGTTTTACCCCTTCATCTTTGGAGTCTTTTCACATCATCGATGACTCTTACTCGCCTTGCGATAATCCTTGTGTACCAAGGATAACATAATTCCTTACTCACGAGGGTGACACCTAGTATAACTGGCACACATAGTCCCTTAAGCTTAACTTTGCTCACATTGCTTGCTTTAGGGAAGCATCTTCCTGAATGACCTTTAAAGGTTATTCTTCTGTCGTCCATTCTATTATTGCCGGAACACAATCTCTAAAATTCTCATGATGCCGACTATTATCAAATCACTCAATCCATAATTCATGTTTAGTTTATCTTGTTCACCAGTCCATACTGATTTCTATTACTCTGGGGTCGAACTTTTCCTTCTGGTAGTCGTGTTGGAGTCACGAACTTATTTCTCGAAACGAGGATATGACTTTATGGCCTATACTCTTTTGTTGTCTCAAGGCCTATCACCTCTCATCCTTTCCTTCCCTTGACTATAGACTCTATCATACTGTCATTTCCACTTTTGTCAACTAATGCAAACAATCCATCCACCATTTTGAGTTACTCTAACCTCAGCCGGATCTTGATATCCCGTCCTTCTCTTAAACCATATCTGTTAGCTCCCATAGGGCATAACTAAGATGGGTGTGGCCGATTGTACATACATCTGCTATTGTTGAAGGTAACTCAAAATGCTTATATCTCTACTCTTGAATGGTAAATACTGATAATCTTCATTAACTAGGCGCCTCGTACCCTTCTTTGCCTTGCTTCTTTTACTAGTTGAAACTTGTGTCTACCTTCTAAATCTCTCATTTCTTTTCACCATATGGGTGGATAGATATTCTTGCCTTAGGGCTCCCTATCAAGAAGCTTACATGTCAAGTAGACACATGTTTTGCTGAAGGCTTCACATCTACTCATCAGAAGCATGATGCAAAATCGAGTTCCTCTGACTCAACTCTTCCACAGCAACATTCAATATTTACCAACTATCTTTATGGATGTAAGTATCATTGTATTTTGAATAAAATAGAATTTAGGAGTTTGAATTCTTACAACTGAGCTCTACCACATGATCTAGAGTAAGAAGAAAGAGTGACAGTCCTAAATGCCATGTAGCCTCCTGCTTATAACTGTAGTGCACAACATACCCATAAACAAGACTCTATTAGACACGGCTTGTAGACTCCCTAGGACAGAACTGCTCTTATACCACTTTTGTCATGACCCAAACCGATGAGCCACGACAGGCACCCGGTACCTTACTCAACCGAGTACCAACATAACGTATCTTTTCGTATTTTACTATTATAGGTAAATGAGATGGAAAGGCTTCCGTGAGATAACTAGAATAAAACACGAGGGAATACTCGACATAGGACGAACCAACATGTAATACAAATTTGTACGTATGACATAAGGGCCTATAAGACCAAAATGATCACTCGTATACTGAACATAGGCCGACAAGGCCATACAATCTTTCATGTACATGACATATATCTACAAGCCTCTAAGAGTAGATAAATACCATAAAGGCCGAGACAAGGCCCCACCATACTAATCAATACATGTCAAAATCAAACTAACCAAATAAGCAACTACGGAGCAAATAGAGCACACCAACACCTTCCGCTGAGCTGATAGCCTACTTGGAGGACTCTCAACCTGTCTATTTGGATATGCGTGCATGAAACGCAGCATCCCTAAGCAAATGGGATGTCAGTACGAATAATGTACTGAGTATACAAGGCATGAAAATCAGCACATAAAGACATAGATGAAATATGGAGTAAAGAATTCCACTTGTAAGTCTAATAACTTTGTGAATCCCGAAATATTTATAATGCCATGCATATGCATATAAATGTCATACCATGCATAGGTGTATGCGTACATAACATCAGCATGCCTCTAAGGGCATCCTATCATATCATCTCTGCCACTGTGGGCAAATCATCAACGTATACCAGCTGATCAGGTGGTGGTGCGTATATAATGCAGTAACCTTTTTCCATATCCCATATACATATAATATACGAATATATAACGCCATCTGGTCATGGGTCAATGTACATGTATAAATGCATGAAATGCATAAGAAGTGCGTTAATAAGATTTCTCGGAATGTCATAAGATCAATATGTCTTTCGGATAACTTTATCAACTACGTATTTTTTTGAGACCCATGAACTGAAGATATAATAATAATTCACATGGGGAATCAAGAATATAGACACCCCTAGCACTTCTATGAATAGAGTCATTTATGAAAGTTGTGTGTTTGCTCGTTTCGTTTGTATCGTATGAATTATGCCAAAAGGAAAGAAGGGATAGCCTTACCATACCTGCGACGGTTCTCTTGATAATACTTCTAACACACAACAATCGCGACAAAACACGTAACGACAAGATCGAAGTAGGGAAATATCCGTATGATATTCTTGAGAAAGGTTATACCGGGCTTCCTTAGAATTGCAAAATCCCATTGCTATTATGCTAAGAAGTCTCGTATGAATTTTTCTTGCTGAAGCTTTCATTAATTAGCAAACCTAGCATCAAAATTTAATGAGATAAGAAGGTCTCTTTAAATTATAGGTTGTGGGCCCCACTTTGGATGGTGACTTGGCCACTAACTTTCTCTAAAGGTGCCGCCTTGTTACATGAGTTTAAGAGTCACTAATTTGGGATAGTTTGCTGCCACGTTGGGGGGAGGGGAATAAGGTTATCCAAAATTTATAATTAATTAGCTAATCTCCCACCAAAAATTATTAATTACCCAATTATCTATATAATTAAGAATTATCCCAAATTACTTAAAATGCTACTCACTTTTAACATACCTCATACACCTTACTATCATAGTCATGTGGTACCTTGTATGGGACTATTCCATAAATAACGGGTTTTATAGCTCGGACCGTATTTTATCCCAAATTGACAACCTTCAACGAAACTCATTTTCTTTGATTCATTTACCCTTAACCTTCACGACACTTACTTATCACCTGTTATAAATAGCATAAATGCTTATAACCTCAAAAGTAATCTCATTCCCGAGTCTGCATCGATTAACTTACGACGAAACTTTAACGTATGACTATGCGGGATGTAATATCTCATTTCTGAGCTTTCATCAATTTATTTATGGCGTACTTTCACGTACGAAAACATGGGGTGTAACACTTTCCGGATGAACTCCCCGGGATTCCACCAGATAGGGAGATTGATTTTGGGATTGATATGATGCTAGCCACGCAGTCTATATCTATTCCGCCCTATAGAATGGCACCAGTAGAATTGAAGGAGCTAAAGGAACAATTGAGAGATTTGTTAGAGAAGGGTTTCATCCGGCCGAGTGTGTCACCTTGGGGCGCACCGGTCCTTTTTTAAGGAAGAAAGATGGGTCACTGAGAATGTGTATTGACTATCAGCAGCTTAAGAAGGTCACGATCAAGAATAAGTACCCACTGCGAAGGATAGATGACTTATTTGACCAATTGCAGGGTGCTATGTACTTCTCCAAGATCGATTTAAGATCCGAATATCACCAATTGAAGATCAGGGAGCAAGATATTCCGAAAACAGCTATCAGAACCCGGTATGGGCACTTTGAATTTTTGGTGATGTTTTTTGGGCTAACAAATGCCCCAATAGCTTTCATGGATCTTATGACTCCTTTGTGGTAGTGTTTATTGACGATATTCTTGTATATTCACGCAATCGAGAGGACCATGCCAATCATCTTAGGGTAGTTCTGCAAATGCTATACCAGCACAAGTTATATGAAAAGTATTTAAAGTGTGAATTTTGACTTAAATCTATCACATTCTTGGGTCATGTCGTCTCTAGTGAAGGAATTAAGGTTGATCCTCAGAAAATTGCATCCGTAAAGAATTGGCCTAGATCTACTACCCCAAGTGAGATTAGCAGTTTCTTGGGCTTAGCTGGATATTACAGAAAGTTTGTGGAGGGATTCTCTACTCTTGCCTCTCCATTGACTAAATTGACGCAGAAGGCGGTTAAGTTTCAATAGTCAAATGCTTATGAAAGGAGCTTCTAGGAATTGAAAGCAAGATTGACTACGACACCGGTGTTGACCCTACCTGAGGGTACAAATGGATTTGTGGTATATTGTGATTCTTCAAGAATAGAGCTTGGGTGTGTATTAATGCAACATGGAAAGCTGATAGCGTATGCTTCCAGGCAACTCAAGAATCATGAAAAGAACTATCCAACACATGATTTAGAACTTGCGGCGGTGGTATTTGCATTGAAAATTTGGCGTCATTATTTATATGGGGTCCACGTGGATATATTCACGGACCATAAGAGCCTTCAATACATTTTCAAACAGAAGGAGTTGAATCTGAGGCAGAGGAGGTGGCTTGAATTACTTAAGGATTACGACATCGATATTCTGTATCATTGGGGGAAGGCTAATGTTGTGGTGGATGCTCTTAGCCGGAAATTTATGGGAAGTTTAGCACACTTGGAGGCATATCAAAGGCCATTGGCCAAGGAAGTTCACCGATTGGCTAGTTTGGGAGTTCGTCTTGCGGACTCTAGTGAAGGAGGGTTGATTGTGCAAAATTGGGCTGAATCATACTTGTTGTAGAAGTCAAGGAGAAGCAATACAATGATCCATTGTTGGCACAATTGAAAGAGGGGATTCATAAACACAAGACCATGGCCTTTTCTCTTGGCATGAGTGATGGTACTCAAAGGTACCAAGGGCGTCTATATGTTCCAAATGAAGATGGTCTCCGGGAGAGGATCATAACCGAGGTTCACACTTCTAGGTATTCCGTACACCCGGGCTCTACAAAAATGTATCATGATCTTAAGGAAGTCTATTGGTGGAATGATATGAAGAGGAATGTAGCGGACTTTGTGGCGAGATGTCCAAATTGTCAGCAAGTGAAGGCCGAACACCAAAGGCAAGTTGGGTTGGCACAGAACATAGAAATTCCAATGTGGAAGTGGGAAATGACTAATATGGACTTTGTGGTAGGACTACCTCGCACACCTCGTAAGTTTGATTCGATTTGGATGATTGTGGATCGACTCATGAAATCAACACACTTTTTGCCGGTTAAGGCTACAGACACAGCGGAATAGTATACTCAGTTGTATATCAAAGAAATAGTTAGGTTGCATGGCACTCTAGTTTCTATCATTTCTGATCGGAGGACACAGTTCACGACTAATTTTTGGAAGAAATTTTAGCAAGGTTTGGGTACTCAGGTGAATCTTAGTACAACCTTTCACCCGCAGACTGACGGGCAGAAAGAGCGGACTATTCAGACGCTCGAGAATATGTTACACGCTTGTGTTCTAGACTTCAAAGTTAGCTGGGATGATCATTTGCCACTCATAGAATTTTCCTACAACAATAGTTATCATGCTAGTATTCGGATGGCACCGTTCGAGGATTTATATGGTAGGAGATGTAGATCTCCCATTGGGTGGTTCGAAAATTGGGGAAGCAGAGCTGATAGGGCCATACCTCGTGCATCAGGCTATGGAAAATGTTAAGATCATTAAGGAGCGGTTGAAGACTTCTCAGAGTCGTCAGAAGTCCTATTCGGATGTTCGACGTATGGATTTGGAGTTCAAAGAAAATGATTGGGTATTCTTGAAGGTTTCCCCCATGAAAGGTGTAATGCAATTTGGTAAGAAAGGGAAATTGAGTCCGAGGTATGTCGGTCCGTACAGAATCATTCAGAGGATCGGTGATGTGGTGTACAATCTTGAGCTACCACCTGAAATGTCATTAGTGCAACCGGTGTTTTATGTGTCTATATTGAAGAAAGTAGTTGAAGACCCTACAGTCATTGTTCCGGTTGAGACTATTGAAGTTAATGAGGAATTGACTTATGAAGAGATTCTAGTTTCTATTATTGATCGGCAAGTCCAAAATTGAGAAATGAAGAAATTGCCTCCGTAAAAGTGCTATGGCAAAACCAACAGGTTGAAGAGGCTACTTGGGAGGCCGAAAAAGAAATGAAGAAGAAGTATCCTTATTTGTTTGAATAGCTATGTGATTATAAAGTTCTGTTCTATGAAAATGCTAAGAGTTACCTTCTATGAATTATGTATCATTTGTACAGTTGATGTTAAGGGTGTTCCTTTCCTGGTAATATATTGCTTAAGAGGCCACAATTAGTGTTGTTTTATGTTATGTTACGTTATCGAATTAAGTACATGTTGTTAGGATTGGTTTCTGGGATTCTCTGACAGGTTGATAAGCCCAGTTACAGGGGATACTCTGGAAAACATTTTGGAAATTTAGGGAGTTAGTCAAAAATTTGGAACTGCTGGTGTGTGTTATAGCAGCTAAGTCACATTGAATGCTAATGGCGTATTTTAACCCTCATTTGAGAAGGAATGATCCTAAGTGGGGGAGAATGTTACGCCCCTTAATATTTTACAAGGTAATTTAAGGTTTCGTGGTGCCGAAGTAGGCTTACCGCGGCTCAGACTTTTTGGGTTGAACAGTGTGCTGAGGAGTTAAAGGAATTTGTTTGGTAGAAGAAGGCATTTCTGCGGTCCATTATGTGGCCGCAGAATCACTCTGTGGGCCGCAGAATGGACATAGAGTGAGGCAGGACTGGGAAGGTTTGGGTGCCATTCTGCGGTCAACTATATGCTATCGTAGAACTGTTCTGCGGTTCATTATGCGACCGCAGAACAGGTCTGCGAGCCGCATAGTGATCGCAAACCTATGCAGAGTTTCCCAGTTCCGAAGGTTCATTTTGCGGTCCATTTCGCGGACCGCAGATGCATTATGCGGTCGTATATGCGACCGCAGATCCTATTCCAGAGCTTCATTTTTTGGGTTTTTATAACCCGACCCGACTTCGTTAAATAGACGATATGTACCATATTTTGGGCAAAAATCTGATATTTTGAGGGTGAGAGAGTGCCCTAGAATGGGAGAGAGTTCTTCAACAATTTGTTCTTCAATTCTTACTCGAATCTTGGAAGATTAACAAGGAAAACTCATTAGGTCTTCATCCTAGAGGTAAGATTCTATACCCTAACCCTTCATTTCGAAAGTTAACTAGAAATGGGTAATTAGTAAGATAATTCTTTGGTATGGGAGTTGGTTATTTTGCATGCATGTGTGATCAAGGGGTATAGGAAGATTGTAGAGCTAAAAATGATAAAGAATGGGTTTTGGGATGATAGAATCCTCCATAAAAGGGCCTTAAAACCTTAATGCACACCTAGTATTTTATAAAATGCTCAAATGAGCTAGAACCATGATTATCTTCCTAATTTTGGTTCAATTTGTTACATTTCTAAAATAGATCGAAGTTGCTAAGATTTACGGAACATTTTTTAGTTTAAGGAAGCTCAAGTGAGGTATGTTGGCTAAACTCTTCTCCGAAGTTTGAACCTCACATTATTCTTGTATGTCTCAAGTTGTTCACCTTCCGAATAAGCTTTGTGACAAGAGATATATGTTCTGTACGTGTTCCAAATGTTATTGTTGTATTGTGTTACTATTGTGAGAACGTGTTCAAAGTATGGATTGCACATCTAAATGTTATAACTTCAAGTCGTGTTTCAAATAAAAACTATGATGCTAAATTGTGTGGAGATTGTGATTGGGATTACACCTCCACCCGCATACATTGGGGTTAGGCGGAAAGGCCGCTTTGTGTAGAGTTTTGATATTGTGGAATACACCTCCACCCGCATACATTGGGGTGAGGCGGCAAGGCTGATTTGTGTAGAGTTTCTTGTACTATGATTTCACCTCCACCCGCATATATTGGGGTATGGCGGCAAAGCCGCTCTGTGTAAAGGTTGTTGTAGAGAATTCCCGACTGGAAATTTATGAATGTTATTGGAAGTTCTTAAAAAATCTATTTGACTCTTATGGCTATCTAAGCCCTAAGATTATTACCACGATTCATCATATCCATGTTGTATTTATATGTTCTTGAATAGATGTTTTGGTTTTCATACTAGTACTATTCGACATGTATTGTCACGCCCCAAAATCGAGGAGCGCGACCGGCGCTCAACTAAGAGAACCCGGCCGAGCAAGCCTGTTAGATTTTCTTCTACCCAAACTCATCCATGAATAAAGAGGAGATGTACTCCATTAATCAACACTGAAAAGATTTCATTAATAACTTCCATTTCATTCCCATTAGAAGCTTCATTCATAATTTCCAAAACATTACGAGTTTATAGAATAAATGAAAAACATGATTTCCAATTATCAACATTTCTAGTTCAATTCCCAACATCAACCATAACCCACAACCTGTCTACGGAGCCTCTAAGTACAATAGAAGAGTAATATGGAAATGCCGGCAATAAGGCCCTGACTATACCTCAAAACACAGTACATGAGAAACAAATACATGACCCCGAAATGAAGTGGGGCTCACCAAATCAGCTGAAAAGAAGGTGTACTGCTATCACTGATCAATGTCTCCTGCTGTAGAACCACCTGCATCCATTTAAAAATGCAGCGCCCCCGACAAAAGGGACGTTAGTACCGTCGAATAGTACTAGTATGAAAACTAAACACCAATTTAAAAATTTAGAAATACAAGACAATTATGATGAACCAGTGCGGCAATAGAATAATGTAGATAACTGTCTCAACCATAGCAAGCTTATTAAAAGCTATCAACAACATTTATAGGATTCAAGATGAGATCCTATGTAACCATCTTCACACAAAGCGGCCCCGCCGCCTCACCCGATGTATGCAGGTGGAGGTGTACGTACAATGCCATAACTTTAATCAAGCGGCCCTGCCGCCTCACCCCAATGTATGCGGGTGGATATATAGCCACAGTACTAAGAACTTACGCAAGGCGACTATGCCGCCTCACCCCAATGTATGAGGGTGAATATGCATCAACGATACCAATACCAACACAAAGCGGCTATGTCGCCTCACCCCAATGTATGCGGGTGGAAATGCATCAACGATACCAATACCAACACAAAGCGGCTATGCCGCCTCACCCCAATGTATGCGGGTGGTGGTGCCACAATAATACCAAAACTATAGACAAAGCGGTCATACCGCCTCACCCCAATGTAAGCGGGTGGAGGTGCAGTCCCACAATACCATAATCCCTACACAAAGCGGTCATGCCGCCTCACCCCAATATATATATAGTGGAGGTGTATCACAGTCACAATCTCTATACCATAATCCCCACACAAAGCGGTCATGCCGCCTTACCCCAATGTATGCGGGTGGAGGTGTATCACAATCACAATCTCTACACAACTTGGCATAATAACTTTCACGCTGCCTCACCCCAATGTATGCGGGTGGAGGTATATCACAATTACAATCTCTACACAACTTGACATAATACCTTTCACATAAATCACGACTAGAAATTATAACATGTGGATACGTAATCCATGGTTTGGGACACATCCTCAATTTATAATGCAATATGATAAGAGCATTTGAAATACGAGTTGGACATATATCTTCATCACAAAACTTATCGGAATACTCGATTAATAATCAACATCTCGGAACTCACAAGGATATTGAGAATTCCAACTCTTAAAGAAGAGTTTAGCCAACATACCTCAAATTCTTCCCTTAATGATACTACAACGATGCACTACACTAATCAACTTCAATCTACAATAACAACATCCAATGAGACCAATATTAGTAACAAATCCCATAAGTTCAATGTATTCATAAATTTCATCGCCAAGATTACCATTCACCTTCTCTCTTATTTTCTCAAAATTACTATTCATGCCATGAACTAGAGTTCTACAATCCAATCTTTCAACCATTAAAACTTGTAACAAATGCTTCAAATACTTCTAAATACTCATAATAAACGAGTTTGAAGCATTGGAATTACCTCTAGTAGATCAATCTTGAAAAATCACAACTTTGGTGATTTTTGTGTTCTTGAGGATTTGATGATGAAATCTTGTATTTGGATGTAAGAATGATGTTAGAACACATGTATATTGAGTGATAATCAACCCAAAACATCATTAACAACTTACCTTGGTTGATTGGACTTGATTTGAGCTCAAAATTGCCCCTTCACTTCAAGAACCCTAACCCCCAAATACACAAAATACCCTCTTTACCAGACCTTGTATTTATAGGCCCAAATTTCTTGGTTTTGGATGCGGCCCTGGATGCTTCGCATCCCCACTTCACTCCTCTTTGAAGCTCGGATGCGGACCTGGACGCTATGGCAGCATTTCACTGCCAGCCTCTCTTTCGGACGTGGCCTCGGATGCTTCGCATCCGCAGGCTCCTCCGCCAGCCTTTGGTAATTTGGTCATAACTTCTTGTAAGAATGTCCAAATGACAAACGGTTTGAAGCATTAGAAACTAGAATCAAAGACCTTTAATTTTATAGGTCATACATCACCTAAATCGTTAAAAATATATAGTTATGACCGTCCAAAGTTTGGTTTTGTGCATGCTTATTTGGAACTTTAGGCTATCATGAAATTTCCAACTTGACTTGGACTTAGGGGTCTCCCTAGACCCCACATCACTTATAATATGACTCGTACACTTATTATCATATCCAATTTATATCCATCCCATTAATAGACCTCGTCTTCACACAAAATAATATAATTAGCTCATATCAACTTTCTTAATAGCGCTTAAATACTTCGAAATTTTTCGGAGTGTTACATTCTCCCCCACTTAAGAACATTCGTCCTCGAATGCTTCACAAGTCACTTCTAAGAATAAATTTATCCTTATACCTCCAATCATTATACATAGGAACTCATGACTACATCGATCTCATACTTCCTTTCCAAAATTTCAACTTACTTATGGCCCTTAAAATTTGGCTATCTTTACAAATTCGTAAAAATTTCGGCAGAGTTTCCCTTGTAACTGGGCATGTCCACCTGCCAGAGAACCCCAGAAACCAATCTTAACAACATATACATAATCCAACGACGTAACATCATACAAAACAACACCAACTGTGGCCTAATAAATAATATATTTCCGGAAAGGAACACACTTAACGCCAATTGTTCAAATGATACAAAATTCATAGAAAGCAACTCTTAGAATATTTTCATAGATCACAACTTTATAAATACATGGCTATTCAAACAAATAAGCAAACCTTTTTTTTCTTCATTTCTTCCTCGGTCTCCCAAGTAGCCTCTTCAACCTGTTGGTTTTGCCATAACACTTTTACAGATATAATTTCTTTATTTCTCAACTTTCGGACTTGCCGGTCAATAATAGAAACCGGAATCTATTCATAGGTCAATTCTTCATTAACCTCAATAGTCTCAATTGGAACAATGACTGTCGGGTCTCCAACTACTTTATTTAACATGGACGCATGAAACACCGGATGTACTAATGACATCTTAGATGGTAGCTCAAGCTTGTACGCCACCTCACCGATCCTCTATATGATTTTGTACGGTCCGACATACCTAAGACTCAATTTCCCTTTCTTACCAAATCGCATTACACCCTTCATGGGGGAAACCTTCAAGAATACCCAATCATCTTCTTTGAACTCCAAATCCCTACGATGAACATCCGAATACGATTTCTGACAACTCTGAGCAGTCTTCAACTGTTCCTTAATGATTTTAACTTTTTCCATAGCCTGATGCACAAGGTCTGGCCCTATCCACTCTATTTCCCTAATTTCTAACCACCCAATGGGAGATCTACATCTCCTACCATATAAAGCCTTAAACGGTGCCATTTGAATGCTAGCATGATAACTAATGTTGTATGCAAATTCTATGAGTGGTAAATGATCATCCCAGCTACCTTTGAAGTCTAGAACACAAGCGCGCAACATATCCTCAAGCGTTTGAATGGTCCGCTCTGCCTGCCCGTCAGTCTGCGGGTGAAAGGTTGTACTAAGATTCACCTGAGTACCCAAACCTTGCTGAATTTCTTCCAAAATTTAGCCGTGAATTGTGCTCCCTGATCAAAAATGATGGAAACTGGGGTGCCATGCAACTTGACTATTTCTTTGATATACAACTGAGCATACTGCTCCGCTGTGTCGGTAGACTTAACCGGCAAAAAGTGTGCTAACTTCATGTGTTGATCCACAATCACCCAAATTGAGTCAAACTTGCGCGGAGTGCAAGGTAATCCTACCACAAAGTCCATATTGATCATCTCCCACTTCCACATTGGAATTTCTATGTTCTGTGCCAACCCACCGGGCCTCTGGTGTTCGGCCTTCACTTGCTGGCAATTCGGACATCTTGCCACAAAGTCCGCCACATTCCTCTTCATATCATTCCACCAATAGACTTCTTTGAGATCATGATACATTTGCGTAGAACCTGGGTGCACGGAATACCTAGAAGTATGAGCTTCAGTCATAATTCTTTCCCGGAGACCATCCACATTTGGAACACAAAGTCGCCCTTGGTACCTTAGTGTAACATCATCCGTGCCAAGAGAAAAACCATAGTTTTATGTTTTTGAATCCCATCCTTCAATTGCACCAAAAATGGATCGTTGTATTGCTTCTCTTTGACTTTCACAACAGGCGATGATTCAGCCCTATTTTGTACAATTACCCCTCCTTCATTAGAGTCCACAATACAAACTCGCAAACTAGCCAATCGATGAACTTCCTTGGCCAACGGCCTTTGACATGCCTCCAAGTGAGCCAAACTACCCATAGATTTCCGGGTAAGAGCATCCGCCACAATAGTCGCTTCCTTGGAGGATATGGAATATTGATATCGTAATCCTTACATAACTCATGCCATCTTCTCCACCTTAGATTCAATTTATTCTATTTGCAAATATATTGAAAGATCTTTTGGTCTGTGAAAATGTCCACTTGGACCCCATACAATTAATGACACCAAACCTTTAATGTAAAAATCACAGCCGCAAGTCCTAAGTCATGTGTTGGATTGTTTTTCTCATGATTCTTGAGTTGCCTAGAGGCATAAATGATCATATTGTTATATTTCATCAGTAGTGGAACATCTATATCAGATTTCTCTTCCAATTCTTCTCGCATCATTATTCCTAGTTAGTGAATAGCCATGCATTCTTCCGTATGTTACATGGTCTTTTTCCTTAGTTGGGAATTCATCCTGCTCGCCTCTCAACACTTGTTGGGATATCCGTGGGAAAGTGTGTTCATCCGTGTATTACTTAACACTTCCTTTCTTGTAAGATTCTTAAGAGATTCTCCATCAAGTCCCGATGCACTCTTGGGTTATTATAACATCACATTTATCTCTCCCACTCGTTTTGTCTTTCTTAAAGCCTTGGAACTTTAGCTAAATCGCAAATCCGTGATTAACTCATTCTATGAACTCGTAATCCTTTCTCATTTGATTTATATTACTTCCTTGGGTTTCATTGTCCCTGACTCTCTAACAAGTATAAAACCCTTTTGCAAACCTTACTCTTAGTTTCTAGTATCGTTGACCTTGTCATGTATATTGCCACGTACAAAGAATTTACATTTCCTAACCTTCCACATTATTTTTGTACTAGTGGTTTATCTTTTGCATTTCCTTTTAGAGAATCATGTTATCCCTTACCACTTTTCTAGACTACACATGTCTTCAACAAAATATCCAAACATCATAGATACATGGCCCTACTCTCATTTTATTGCACTTAAGTAGCCTCAACATGGTCCTTCCCTCCCCACTTGGGGTGAACGTTTCACATTTCGACACAACTTTTGAATTTAGCAATTTGAGGAACACATGTTTCACATCTCTAGTCCTCCTGTATATGATTGACTATTAGGGAGATTTAAGTCCCCATGGTATTAACCTCATAAGTTCTCTACTCTTATTTAGCCACATAAGCTTGGGATCCAAATCCCTCGTGTCAGTATCCTTTTTCGAGTGTAACACCACTTCGCACATTCCTAGGATTTTTATAATATTCATAGTGCTAGGGTCTTCTCATTGTGGGTTCAATTGACTCTCCTTTCATAACTTCTTGTCTCCCGTGAAAGACGTACACATTTATCATTACTCTCCAGGCCATCCTTTCATATATCACGTGTCTATGTAACAAATCTACATCTTAGAATCATACACATGGTTCCCACACTATGCACATGTACTAGTTAAGCTTAGGTCTCATTTATCACGTCAATGCCTCTTTGGAGGTGGGTAATCACTTCTAGCACTCTTCTCATATAAAGTATGCTCATGGTACTATATACTTGTCTCATATGGCCATACCATTATTCAACATGATACATGTGCCATCTGTTTAATATTCAGACCTTTACCCATTCGTCATGTCACATGATAACATTACTTAGAATAAACCAAAAGAGCATTTAAACTTACCTTGAACCTCAACGCACAAGTTGGAGGAAGAATAGTTTCACAACCAATTTCATCGCACGATTCAGAATATCAAAGAAGGGTATTATTCCTAAATGCCCATGTAGCATCCTAATTATAGATGTGGTCGACAACACACCGATAATAAGGACTCTACTAGACACGGCTTCGAGACATCCTTGGAAACTTTAAAACCTTAGGCTCTGATACCAAGTTTGTCACGCCCCAAAACCGAGGAGCGCGACCGGCGCTCAACTGAGAGAACCCGGACGAGCAAGCATGTTAGATTTTATTCTACCCAAACTCATCCATGAATAAAGAGGAGATGTACTCCATTAATCAACGCTGAAAAGATTTCATTAATAACTTTCATTTAGTTCCTATTAGAAGCTTCATTCATAATTTCCAAAACATTACGAGTTTATAGAATTAATGAAAAACATGATTTCCAATTACCAACATTTCTAGTTCAATTCCCAACATCAACCATAACCCACAACCTGTCTACGGAGCCTCTAAGTACAATAGAAGAGTAATATGGAAATGCCGGCAACAAGGCCCTGACTATACCTCAAAACACAGTACATGAGAAACAAATACATGACCCCGAAATGAAGTGGGGCTCACCAAATCAGCTGAAAAGAAGGTGTACTGTATCACTGATCAATGTCTCCTGCTGTGGAACCACCTGCATCCATTTAAAGATGCAGTGCCCCCGACAAAAGGGACGTTAGTACCGTCGAATAGTACTAGTATGAAAACTAAACACCAATTTAAAAATTTAGAAATACAAGATAATTATGATGAACTAGTGCGGCAATAGAATAATGTAGATAACTGTCTCAACCATAGCAAGCTTATTAAAAGCTATCTACAACATTTATAAGATTTAAGATAAGATCCTATGTAACCATCTTCACACAAAGCGGCCCCGCCGCCTCACCCAATGTATGCAGGTGGAGGTGTACGTACAATACCACAACTTTAATCAAGTGGCCCTGTCGCCTCACCCCAATGTATGCGGGTGGATATATAACCACAGTACTAAGAACTTACGTAAGGCAACTATGCCGTCTCACCCCAATGTATGAGGGTGAATATGCATCAACGATACCAATACCAACACAAAGCGGCTATGCCGCCTCACACCAATGTATGCGGGTGGTGGTGCCACAATAATACCAAAACTATACGCAAAGGAGTCGTACCGCCTCACCCCAATGTAAGCGGGTGGAGGTGCAGCCCCACAATACCATAATCCTTACACAAGCGGTCATGCCGCCTCACCCCAATATATATACGGGTGGAGGTGTATCACAGTCACAATCTCTATACCATAATCCCCACACAAAGCAGTCATGCCGCCTCACCCTAATATATGCGGGTGGAGGTGTATCACAATCACAATCTCTACACAACTTGATATAATACCTTTCACATAAATCAAGACTAACAATTATATCATGTGGATACGTAATCCATGGTTTGGGACACATCCTCAATTTATAATGCAATATGATAAGAGCATTTGAAATACAAGTTGGACATATATCTTCATCACAAAACTTATCAGAATACTCGATTTATAATCAACATCTCGGAACTTACAAGGATATTGAGAATTCCAACTCTTAAAGAAGAGTTTAGCCAACATACCTCAAATTCTTTCCTTAATGATACTACAACGATGCACTACACTAATCAACTTCAATCTACAATAACAACATCCAATGAGACCAATATTAGTAACAAATCCCATAGGTTCAATGCATTCATAAATTTCATCTCCAAGATTACCATTCACCTTCTCTCTTATTTTGTCAAAAGTACTATTCATGCCATGAACTAGAGTTTTATAATCCAATATTTCAACCATTAAAACTTGTAAAAAATGCTTCAAATACTTCTAACTACTCATAATAAACGAGTTTGAAGCATTGGAATTACCTCTAGTATATCAATCTTGAAAAATCACAACTTTCGTGATTTTTGTGTTCTTGAGGATTTGATGATGAAATCTTGTATTTGGATGTAAGAATGATGTTAGAACACATGTATATTGAGTGATAATCAACCCAAAACATCATTAACAACTTACCTTTGTTGATTGGACTTGATTTGAGCTCAAAATTGCCCCTTCACTTCAAGAACTCTAACCCCCAAATACACAAAATACCCTCGTTACCCGACCTTGTATTTATAGGCCCAAATTTTTGGGTTTCGGATGCGGCCCTGGATGCTTCGCATCCCCACTTCACTCCTCTTTGAAGCTCGGATGCGGACCTGGATGCTATGGCAGCATTTCACTGCCAGCCTCTCTTTCGGACGCGGCCTCGGGATGCTTCGCATCCGCAGGCTCCTCCACCAGCCTTTGGTAATTTGGTCATAACTTCTTGTAAGAATGTCCAAATGACAAATGGTTTGAAGAGTTAGAAACTAAACTCAAAGACCTTTAATTTTATAGGTCATACATCACCTAAATCGGTACAAATATATTGTTATGACCGTCTAAAGTTTGGTTTTGTGCGTGCTTATTTGGAACTTTAGTCTATCATGAAATTTCCAACTTGACTTGGACATAGGGCTCTCCCTAGACCCCACATCACTTATAATATGACTCGTACACTTATTATCATATCCAATTTATATCCTTCCCATTAATAGATCCCGTCTTCACACAAAATAATATAATTAGCTCACATCGACTTTCTTAATAGCGCTTAAATACTTCAAAATTTTCCAGGGTCTTACATGTACTAACGTCCCTTTTATCGGGGGCGCTGCATCTTTAATGGATGCAGGTGGTTCCACAGCAGGAGACATTGATCAGTGATAGCGGTACATCCTTCTCCCAGCTGACTTGGTGAGCCCCACTTCATTCTGGGGTCGTGTATCTTTTGTTCCTTGTGTATTGTGTTTAAGGTATAGCCGGGGCCTTGTTGCCGGCACCATCATTGTACTATTTTATATCTATTAGAGGCTCCGTAGACATAGTGTGGGTTGTGTATTAGTGTGGTAAAGTTAAATTAAAAATGTCGTAATTGTATCTCATGCTTCTACTGTAAAACTATGGTTGTGAAATGTATTGTTTTGGAGACTTATTAATGAAATTTATATCCTCTTTATTTATGGGTGAGTTGGGTAGAAAGAAATCCAGCAGGTTTGCTCGGCCGGGTCATCTTAGTTTAGCACCGGTCGCGCTCCCCGAGTTCAGGGCGTGACAATATTAGAGTCCCGAATCTTCAACCGGTGATACCCAGACCTCAAATCAATCTTAGAGAACACTCTAGCTCCTTGAAGCGGGTCAAACAAGTCATCAATGCGCGACAAAGGAAACTTGTTCTTAATTGTAACTTTGTTCAACTGCCTATAATCATTTGCACATCTGCATAGTACCAACCTTCTTATTCACAAACAGAACCGGTGCACCCAAAGGCGACACACTAGGCCTAATGAACCCCTTATCAAGAAGCTCCTGAAATTGCTCTTTCAATTCCATCAACTCTACTGGTGCCATACGATACGGAGGGATAGAAATGGGCTGAGATCCCAGCACCAAGTCAATACCGAAATCAATGTCCTTGTCGGGTGGCATGCACGATAGGTCTGCAGGAAACACATCCAGAAAGTCTCTCACTACCGGAACAGACTCAATAGTAGGAGTATCAGCACCAACATCCCTCACAAAGGCCAGATATGCTAGACAACCCTTCCTAACCATCCGTTGGTTCTTTAAATATGAGATCACCCTATTGGAAATATAGTCCGGAGAACCTCTCCATTCAATCCTAGGCAATCCCGGCATCGCCAGCGTCTATGTCTTAGTATGACAATCCAGAATAGCATGACATGGTGACAACCAATCCATGCGTAGAATCACATCAAAATCAACCATACCTCAGTAAGAGATCAAATCTCATTTCCAATCCCCTAATAGTCACCACACATGACTGATATACATGGTCTACAACAATAGAATCACCCACCGGTGTAGACACATAAACATGTGTAACTAAGGAATCATGGGGCATATCAAAATAACGAGCAAAATATGATGATACACATAAATAAGTGGAACCAGGGTCAAATAATATGGATGCATCCCTGTGGCACACTAAAACAATACCTGTGATTACTATGTATGAAGCAACGACATTTGTCCTGGCAAGAAAAGCATAACATCGAGCCTGACCACCAGCTGATCGGCCTCCCCCTCTAGGGTGACCACTAGCTGCCTGAGCCCCACTCCGAGCTGGCTGAGTAGGTGGTGAAATAATTTGTGCAAAAGTCATAGCCTGACTCCTCTGCTGAACTAGACCTCCCAAAAGACGGGGACAATACCTCCATATATGTCCAAACTCTCCACACACGAAGCAACCCCGATCCATCAATGGCGGCAGGGACTGAATCGGAACTCGAGAACCAGAATAACTACTAGAAGGACCTGGTACAGATTAACCTTGAACTGATAGAGCATGAGATGAACTCTGAGCTGGGAGGGCACTAAGAGATCACTGTCCCAGATGAGCAATCTATGAACCATGGCTAGGTAATGCACCACGATGAACCGGACAAGCCATTTCGCTGGCCTATAGAGACAACCCATCCTTTGGTGGGATTGTCCTCCAGATGAGGCACTGCTGAAACCACCCGAATCACGAGGCCTATTGGCCTCCCTCTCCTCATGTTCCTGACTACGAACCTACTCTAGGTGTCTAGCAATGTCAACCACCTCATTAAACCTCGTACCAATCTCAATATTCCGAGTCATGACGAATCGTAGTCCATAATTGAGGCCATCAATGAACCTCCTAATCATGTCCCCCTCAGTGGGAACTAACCATACCGCATGACGAGCCAACTTTGAAAATCTCATCTCACACTGGGCCACTAACATACCCTCCTGGTATAGCTGCTCAAACTACCTACGCAACTCCTCTCTACGAGTCTGTGGAACAACGCCGACTGGCCTGCTCAACTTCGACTGGCCTGCTCAACTTATAAGCCTTCCACCATATGTAGGCTGCCCCTATCAGCTAAAAAGTAGTGAATGAAACTCCACCGGTCCAAAATACCTGCCGTGCAAAGGAGCCGCTGGCACCTGTCCATAAAATCCTGAGCATCCTCTATCTTGGCCCCGCTAAACTCTGGAGGCTTAAGCCTCCCAAACCACTATAGTTTCTTCTGCTCCTCATCACTCAAATGTGGGTCAACCTGGGCCCGAGCAGCTACGACCGGCTGGGCTAGGAGTATCCCCAGTCTCTAGAGTCCCTGAACTACCTGCTCTGGAGTATGGGTGGTGGAAGTCTGAGCACCTCCCCCGGCCTGAGAAGTGGCTGGTGTGGCCGGAACTGAAACCGCCTGAGCAAGGCTAGTGCATACAGTCAATATCTGGGCCAAAGCCTCCTAATATCCTGGAATCACGATGGGCACAGTTGGTTCCTAAGCTGGTCCCACCAGCTCAACCATATATGCTATCTGCTCCTCAGCTGGAGCTACTGGTGGCTCCACAGGTGCTGCTCTAGCTGCAGTACAAGCCGTACCTCTATAACGACCCGGCCGGTCATTTTGAGAGTTGTAGCCCTATTCCCCCATTTACTGTTCATTCCTTGCTTAATTATTGTTATGGGACTTGCCGGGGTAGTTTGTTCGGGTCAGGGAAGGTTTCAGAATGAATTGAGACACTTAGTCTCAAGGTTGGAAGCTTAAGTTGAAAAGGATGACTGGATGATGACTTATCTGTCGACGACTCTAGAATGGAGTTTTTATGGTTCCGTTAGCTCCGTTGGGTTATTTTGGACTTAGGAGTATGTCCGGATTGTGAATTGGAGATCCGTAGTTGAATTAGTCTTGAAATGGAGAAAGTTGGAAATTTAGAAGTTTGACCAAGAGTGGACTTTGTGGTTACCGGGCTCGGATTGGGGTTTCGAGGGTTGGAGTAGGTCCGTGGTGTCAATTGCGACTTGTGTGCAAAATTTGAGGTCAATCGGACGTGATTTGATAGGTATCGGCATCGAATGTGAAAATTAGAAGTTCAAAAGTGTATTGGGCTTGAATCGATGCGCGATTCATGATTTTAGCATTGTTTGATGTGATTTTAAGGCTCGACTAAGTTTGTATCGTGTTTTAGGACTTGTTGATATTTTTGGTTGAGGTCTCGGGGGCCTTGGGTGGAGTTCGAATTATTTTCGGATCAAGTTTGGAGTTAAAAGGGGTGCTGTAGCTGATTTCTTCTGGTGCAATCGCACCTGCAGAGCTTTAGTCATAGGAGCGAGCTCGCAGGTGTGACCTGGAAGGGATTGGGCAGTGGTTGCATGAGCAAAAATATTTTTGCAGACGCGAAGGCGCATCTGCGTATGGTCTTTCGCAGAAGCGGAAAGGGGCAGGCGTGTTGGAGTTGCAGAAGCGAACGAGGTCTCGCAGGAGTGCACCCGCAGATGCGGAAGTTAGGCCACAGGTGCGCGAGGTCGGGAGTGGAATGCTCTTCGGCATAAGTGGAGTATTGACCACAAAAGAGGTATCGCATAAGCGAATTTTTGAACCGCAAAAGCGGGATAGCTGGGCAGAGTTTAAATCCGAAGGGTTTCGTGATTTCTCTCATTTTGGACTTTGCAAACTCGGTCTAAGGCGATTTTTGAGAGGATGTTCGAGGGGTTTCTTGAGGTAAGTCACTTGTGGTTAAATATATTTAATAATTATGTTTCCCCATTGAATTCCCCACCTAGATTGTGTGGTTTTGATATGTAATTTTGGGAGTTGAGGCTAGGGATTTGGAGAGTTTAAATTAGGGATTTGGGTGTCGATTTGGTGTTGAATTTTGGTAAATTTGGTATTATCGGACTCGTGATTGAATGGGATTCTGGATTTTGTGACTTTAATCGGATTTCCAATTGTAGGCCCGGGGACCGACTTTTGAGTTGACTTTTTTGACTTTTTATTAAGAACTTAGTATTTTTTTAAGGAATTGATTTCTTTAGCTCGTGTTGATTGTCTCAAACTATTTGTGCCTAGATTCAAGGCATTTGGAGGCCGTTTCGCGAGGCAAGGGCTTGTCGGAGTAGAGTTTCGCACAGTTTGAGGTAAGTAACACTTATAAACATGGTTCTGAGGGTATGAAACCCTGAATTATGTGTTATGTGATTGGTGTTGAGATGATGCACATGCTAGGTGGCGGGCGTGTGAGAGTACACCGTAAGAATTGTGACTTGGGCGATTCCATGGAACTACGTAGCTGATTTATCTTGTCGTTATTCGTATTTTCATCATATGTTAAAAAATTGAGCTGCCAGTCATATTAGAAATCATGCTTAGGCTGTGTTGGTATTGTACGGACCCATAGAGGTTGTGTTATATGTTGAGTTATTTGATAAACTATCATTCTATACTCCGTCATAGCTTTTACTGCATATTCTATCTCAGTCTCTGTTGTCCTTTATTGATTCATTATAACTTCATTGTTTGGGCTGAATATCATGATTCTTGAGAGCCCGAGAGACTGGAGAGATTGATGACTGAGTGAGGCCGAGGGCCTGATTTGAGGATATTTATAGGAGCGGGTTGTATGCTGCATCAAGTTATTTTGATTCATGCCATAATTGGCTTATTATAGCGCTTGGTCTAGAAATGCCCCTCCGGAGTTTGCAGATCCACAGTGGGTGCAAGTACCTATTGAGTGCGAGTGCGAGTTCCGAGCGAGTGCGAGTGCCGAGCGATTGGGAGGATTGAGTGACTGTGAGGTTGGAGTGAATTGGAGGACTGAGTGACTGATACTCTGAGAGTATGCACCTGATTTCATTTTTGTTGTATTTCAGCTGGCATATATATTAACTGTGATCATGTAGTTAGTGAGAGGTACTATATCCTGTTTCAATTGAACTTGACATGATTTAACTGTTTTGGCTTTAACTGTCGAACTTGAGAGCATGCCTACTTTCCTGTTCTGTATTTTTCTATTGGGATGGGATCAATATAAATCTTGTGTGGATGTTGTATCATGGAAGACAAGGTAGCCAATGCATCCGCAAACTCGTTCTGAATTCTAGGAACATGTTTGAACTCTATCTTAGTGAACCTCTTGATCAAATCTTGCACACGTTGTAGGTATGGAAATATCTTGGTGTTCTTGGTGGCCCATTCTCCGAGTACCTGATGTATTAGCAAATCTGAATCTCCAATCACCAGAATTCCTGAATATTCATGTCAATGGCCAATCTGAGTCCCAGAATGCAAGCCTCGTATTCTGCCATTTTATTGGTGCACGCGAACCTAAGCTTGGCAGATACCATATAATGTTGACCAGTTTTTGATACCAAGACAGCTCCGATGCCCACTCCTTTGAAGTTTGCGTCTCTTTCTAAAAACATTCTCCAACCATCATATGCTTCGGCAATGTCTTACCCTATAAACGACACTTCCTCGTCAGGAAATTATGTCTTCAATGGTTTGTATTCTCTATCCACAGTGTTCTCTGTCAGGTGACCGGCCAATGCTTTCCCCTTGACTGCCTTCTGAATCACATAGATGATGTCGAACTCACTCAGTAGTATTTGCTGTTTTGCTATCTTGCCCGTAGGCATAGGCTTCTGAATGATGTATTTTAGCGGATCCATCTTTGATATGAGGTATGTGGTGTATGCGCAGAAATAATGTCTCAATTTCTGGGCTATCCATTTCAGGGCGCAACAAGTACATTCCAACAAAGAGTATCGAGCTTCAAAGGCGTGAACTTCTTACTCAGATAATATATTGCTTGCTCCTTCCTTCCGGTCTCATCATGTTGCCCTAAGACGCATCCAAACGCTCCATCAAAAATGGATAGGTACAACAGCAAAGGTCTCCCAGGCTCCTATGGGACCAACACAAGCTTTATCGAAAGCCTTGTGACATTCTTTAGTCCAACTCGTCGCAACATCTTTCCTCAACATTTTGAAGATTGGCTCACATATTATTGTTGACTGTGCTATAAAGCGGCTGCTATTATTGATGTTCCCTAGAAAACTCATTACATCCTTCATATTCTTTGGTGGCAGGTCCTGAATAGCTTTGATCTTTGATGGGTCAAACTCAATGCCGTGACGACTGGCAATGAAACCTAGAAACTTCCCAGCAGGAACTCCGAAAGCACATTTTGCAGGATTCAACTTCAGATTGTACATTCTTAGTCGGTTGAAAAACATTATCAGGTCTGCTATGTGATCCGAACTCTTCTTAGACTTGAAGATAACATCATCCACGTACACCTCTATTTTCTTGTGTATCATATCATGAAATAGAGTAGTCATGGCCCTCATATAGGTTGCCCCGACGTTCTATATATCGAAGGAGTTTGCATATAGAGAAGATACACAAGTTCCTACCACTTATCAATTTCCCATAATCCGCGTCAACTAGAAACTCGTCGGTTTCTCACAACCTGTGTGTATGCCATCAAGAGAGAAACATGAGAGGGCGAACCTAAGGAAATGGATACTTATCCATATGGTGGACAGACAATTCACATGCCAATAATAAGAACTGCACGGACAACCCACGTGTTTGTCATGCCCCAACCTCGGGGAGCGCGACCGGCGCTCAACCGAGTGAATCCGGTCGAGCAAGCCTAGTAAACCTTTCCTACCCGACTCATTCATGATCCAAAAAGGGAATGCGTCACCATTTGAAAAACAGGGGAGAGATCAGTTATATAAATATATAAACGTTGCTAGTTCATTTTTTTTCATTATATACATTATGCCATAGTTAAGTTTCCAAAATACAACTCGGTCCTACGACCACCCCAACATACATACATGACCCACATAAACTTCTACGGAGCCTCTAAGGGTACAAAAGAGTAACATGACAATGCTGACAACAAGGCCCGACTATACCTCAAAATATGAAAACTTATACAAAAGAAGGACTACATGACCCCTGGGAGAAATGGGGCTCACCAAGACTGCTGTGAGGAGAGAAAGAGAGCACAATTATCTGTGATCGGCACTATCTGTGATGGAACCACCTACATCCATTCAAAGATGTAGCGCCCCGGCAAAAGGGACGTTAGTACTGTCAAATAGTACTAGTATGTAAGGTAAACACCAATCTTAGTAGAATGAACAATTAAACAAAGAGAAGGCAGTCACAACAATCAATAAGTACTTCACAGAAATACAAAGAAACATCAAGTAAGGATCACATAATTTCCAATTCAATCTTTCCATCTTTTAGGTTAATAATCTCTAGTGCCAAAGCCACAACTCATAATGCCGCCGCGTTTTTACACGGAGTCCGGTCTCGGCCATCCCAAGTGAGACATATCCATAATGTAAATCAATATTTCCAACACAAATGCCACCATGTGAATGGCATGGCGTCCGATCTCGGCCCGATCGGCTAAGTCATCTCACTTGAGACATAACCTCTTTCAATTATTCACTCAATTCACATCTCTTTCCCATCTTTCATTACATGGCACAAACAACCTCATTTATTAAATAGTTCTTGGCACTTTGGCACATTTTAAAATTCAAGTCTTTCCCTTTTTATTCGTTCAAGTAATATCATCATTCATGTCAATAAGTACCATCACATAAAGCATTTCACGCATAAGGGAAGGAGCTTGGAAAATCATAGTTACGTTCTCAAATAGCATGATGACATGGTAAACATCTAAAACAATTAGGGAACATGAATCTTCCAACCCCAACACACTAAGGCAAATAATTCTAGTATGATCAAGTCGGAACTTACACCAAATATTCGGACACCAGGAGTTCGATTATAGGAAGAAAAGAGTTAGCCATACATACCTCAATTGCGCCTTCTTTAGACTCTACAATTATCCGGAACCCTTAGCAACCTCAATCTATTTTTGCAATATACAAATTGAACCCAAAATTAGGAAAACGTTCATGGTTCTAGTTCACTTTTTATTTTTCCCACACTCTTTATAACATGCATGCAAGATAAACAACCCTCACACCCATGGACCATCTTATTAATACCCCATTATAGCTATGTTTGAAATTAAGAGCTGGGGTGATGAAGTCTTACCTTTTTGGATGAAGAATTTGGAACTCTACTTGAATATTTCCAAGATTTGAGTGATGGTTGAAGATTGATTGATGAAAATTAGGCCCTCCCTCTAGAACCCTCTCTCTCTCACAGTAGAAATATGAGAAATGAGGTTGAAAATGGACTAAAGGGGTGTTTTAACGGAATGGGGGTCGGGTTTTAAATTAAGAAAATGGGTGCCCCGACACAGGTCTGCGGTCGCATATGCGACCGCATAATGGTTATGCGGTCTGTAAAGTGACCGCAGAAATGGCCCTCAGGGGCCTGAACTTACGACCCAGGTATGCGACCAATATGCGGTCCGCATACTCGTTCTGCGGTCGCATAATGCACCGCAGAACTCCCTCCGCAAAAACTCAAGAGGGATTATGCGATCGATATGCGGTCCGCATATCGATTATGCGGTCGCATAATCGACCGCAAAACTAACCCCAAGTTGGCCAAACTTACTGCTTCACTCTGCGGCCATTATGCGATCCGCCGAGTGATTATGCGGCCGCATAATGGGCCACAGAAATGCGTTCCTCTACGAAACATTTTCCTCTCAGTCCGTAGGGTACTGTTCAACTTGGCACCTAACTTGGCACCACGAAATCCCGAGTTTTTGGTTTAAATTTTTACGGGTCCTTACAGTGCTGCACAAAAAACTCACATGCCATAATCATAACATTCATAGACAAATCATGTGCCATAATCATAACACTGCACGGATAACTCACATGTTGTCAATCCAGTCCATCACACAAAAGGTATATATTGGAATACATGTATACAATCAACGGATATGAAATCACATACCCATGGACTCAGGAAAATAGCATGCAAAAGTGTATGCATGTGCAAAGTGTACAACCACCACTCAAATTAGGCAGGTAAGCCAAATAATAACAAGCCTTATGTTCAAACAAGGAATCAAGGTCTACACATGGTCTCTAACATGATTCAAAAAGTCCACGTAGTCATACAAACATATAAAGCATGATAGCAAGAAGTATAGTATTCAAAACAAGGCATGATACAACCCAAAGACTACTTCGGCCATGAATGATACATAGCGCCCGCATATATACTCATCACCTCGCATATATGTCGCGTCTCACACATATCAGTTAAACGAATAATGTCATATCCTACAATTTATTCCATCAAAAAGATTAAGCAAGATACTTACCTCATTCGGGCTAGCCTTCAACATTAAATCGCGTAAAAACCTTGCTCGAGCCCTCAAATCACTTAACTCCAAGCCAATCATCAATTAAGGAAATAAAACCCGAAATAACATCTTATATGGTCTGCCCAACACTACCCATCGCAATCGCGAGACACTACTCCGCAATCACAAAACACAAACAAAACACCACCTGGAATAACACATCGTGAACGTATAAGAAAAATTGCGAACGTGAAAGCCAACGGCCACCCTCATACGCAAACACGGACACAAAACCCGTGAATCCAAAGCTCATTGCCCTCAGCCCCAATCACTTCAACACGAACGTGAAGAATAATCTCCTGCCTGCCTTTTCCTCTACGCGAACGCAAATCGACAACTGCTAACGTAGAGCTTCTGACCCCAAATACTATGCGAACACGAGACCTTGTCCGCAAACGCGATGTAAAAATGATGGTCTGCCAAATCCTTCTTCATGATCGCGCGTCTTGCTCTGTGATTGCAATGCACTGCAATACACCGGCATATCAGCTACTCCAACTCAACCAAAATGATCTGAAACTACCCTGAATCACACCCGAGGCCCACAAGACCCTATCTAATCATACCAACAAGTCTAAATTCCTTATCCAAACTTATCAAAAAGTCTCAGAACACAACAAATAATATCAAAACTAAGAAGCGAAGATCAAATCATTATTTTAACTTTCAAACCTTCAAACTTAGCCGAACACGTCCGAATCACACTTAGACATTCTAGATAGCACACAAGTCTCAATCAACCAAATGAACCTATCCAAAGTTTTGGAACAATAATTGGAACCTGATAAAATTAAAGTCAGCTTCTGGTCAAACTTAAGAACTCTCCAATTCTTTAAATTGTCAACTTTTGACAAATAGAGCCAAAACCTTCTAAGAACATCCAAATTCTATTCCGAACATATGCCCAAGTCCAAGATCATCATGATAATCTATTGAAACCATTAGATCCCGAATCCTAGGTCGTTTACTCAAAATCAAACCTTTGTCAACTCTTTCCATTTAAGGCTTCAAAATTGAGAACCACTCTATGAAATCAATGTTGAACCTTTCAAACCTCAAAACAAACCATACACGCAAGTCATAATACACCATATGAAGCCACTCGAAGTCTCAAATCATAGATCGAAATGCTAGAACTCAAAACGACTGGTCGGGTCGTTACAAAATCCGTGTACCCAGTACAAGATCCATGTTTCGAATACAAGTCACAATACCTCATCATAAATCGGTACAAGGTCTATGTACCCAAATCCGTCAACAAATCCAACATGTATGAGATGCACCAGATAACGTATGTAGATGACATATATGAAGATATATGAATTGGCATGAACACACACACAAAGCATAAGATTCATGTGCCTGACACAAGTCCATGTGTCTAATACCAAGCACTATACCAAGTGCCTATGCTCTTAGGGCCCAAAGTAACATGGGTAAGTATCAACACAGGAACCCATCATCTTGGGGCCTTTCATGTCATATCAATATCAATATCATAACAATCTGCACGGTATAACCCTCGTGCCATAATAATCTAAATATCAATTTGCTCATAATGTCCATTATCATAATTACATCAATACATATGAGACTCCAAATTTTAAGGATGTGTGTATATGCTTTAGAGATAATCATTTAAAAGCAAAATGACATAATAAAATAATGTGATGACCCAAAAGGTCATCTTATATTTTAGAACTCGAACCTGCACTCTAAACCCTTAAAAATCTCATTTTTACCCTCCTCGATTTGTGTGCACAGTCCGGGCATGTATCCGAAAAGCGTTTATGTTAAAAATTGATGAAAAAAAGAATTTATACCTTAAAAGTTGATTTCAGTTGACTTCGGCCAACATTTTTGGTAAACGGGACCGGATCCATGTTTTGATGGTCCCGGTGGGTCCGTATCGAATTATGGGACCTGGGCGTATGCCCGGAATCAAATTCGGAGATCCCTAGCTCGAGTTACAAATTTAAGAATTGATTGATATTTGGCATTGTTAGTATCGGTTCCGTATTTTGGTTCCGGAGCCCGGTACAGGTTCATTATGATATTTAAGACTTGTATGTGAAATTTGGTGAGAAACGGAGTTGATTTGACGTGATTCGGACGTCCAGTTGAGAAGATAGGAATTTTAAAGTGTTCTTGAGAAATTCATTTGATTTGGTGCTAAATTCGTAGTTCTAGGTATTATTTTGGCAATTTGATCGCGCAAGCAAGTTCGTATGATGTTTTTAGACTTGGGGGTGCATGTTTGGTTTGGAGCCCCGAGGGCTCGGGTGAGTTTCGGGTAGGCCACGGGATGTTTTGGACTTTTAAAAATCTGGTATTTTGCTGCAGCAGGTGTTCTGACATGTCCTTCTTCGCGTTCGCGAAGGTACTCTCGCGAACGCGAAGAGTAAACTGGGCAGCTGAAGTTTTCTTCTCCACGAACGCGAAGGCTTGGTCGCGAACGGGAAGCGACGGGGCATTACCCTTCGCGAACGCGACTAGCTCGTCGCGAACGCGTAGTGTTAGGCACACCTGGGGGAGGGTTGGTCGTTCCTTCATCGCGAACGCGAGCAATGTCTCGTGAATGCGAAGGCCAGGGGGAGTAACCATCGCTAATGCGAATAGGGTCTCGCGAACGCAAAGGCCTGGTAACCAGTACCCTTCGCGAACGCGACAATGGCCTCGCGAACGCGATGCACACTGTCTCCCAGTGCATAAAACAGAATCAAACACGGGTTTAAGCCATTTCTTCAACATTTTTCAAGAACCAAACTGGTAGAGGCGATTTTCAAGAGTCATTTTCTTCCCCAAAGTGTTGGTAAGTGATTCTAAACAATTTTCTGTCAATTACCCATTACATTTCTTTAATTATCAACCAAAAATCTAGAGTCTTCATGGTAGAATTAGGGGTTAGGGTAGAAACTAGGAATTTCGAAAATTTGAGGATTTAGACCCCAATTTGAGGTCGATTTCCAAAATTAATTACATATTCGGGCTCGGGGGTGAATGGGTAAAAGGATTTTGGTCCGAACCTCGGGTTTTGACCAAGCGGGCCCAGGGTCGATTTTTCGACTTTTTGGAGGAAAATTTGGAAAATTTAATTTATGAAATATAATTGATTCCTTTAGTAATTTGATGTTATTGAGTCATTTTTTAATAGATACGAGTGGTTTGGAGGTGAATTCCAAAGGAAAAGCAGTGATTGAGAATTAAGTGGCCTTCGGAGCAAGGTAAGTGTCGTGTCTAACTTTAGCTTGAGGGAATATATATTATGTGTTTATTTGCTACGTGTTTGGTTGTTAAATACGAAGTATAGGTGAGGTGACGAGCATCTATGCGTCGTTGTCGAGTCATAGAATGCGAGTGAAATTCTATTCTTGTCTATTTTGTAGCCTTAAATTCTACTATCCATTCTTAGCGGGTTATTTGAAATGTTGGGTGACTTGTATCTGGTTTCACTGAGATTTGGTAACTTTCGAATATTGATTCAAGGTTAAGGTTACATTGTGCTATTGATTATGGGTAAAATACTGGTTTCTTTGTGATACCCATATCTATCCGTTGTTATTAACTCTTTGATTTGTGAGGAGGAGTATAAAGCACGAAGGGTGATACCGTGCATGCACTATTTATATTGTGAGGAAGAGTGTAAAGCACGAAGGGTGATGCCGTGTATATTATGAGAGGTTTAATGCATAAAGGGTGATGTCGTGCCGTTCTATTTATTTATTTGGTGAGGTTGAGAGTAAAAGCACGAAGGGTGATGCCATGCCGTTCTATTTATTTATTTGGTGAGGCTGAGAGTAAAAGCACGAAGGGTGATGCCGTGCAGTTTTCCTTTGCTGTTTTATTTGCTCAATTTGTTTAAGGATTTTCGGTTTAATTCTGTCTTCTCATTATTCTCACTCTTTATATTGTATTTCCCCCAATGTAGTCCCCTTCCTATTATTTCTGCGTTATTTCTTTATTTACTGTTGTTGCCACTAGCATGATTTTACTGTTCAGGTTATATGTGGGTGTTTTGTCCTAGCCTCATTACTACTTCGCCGAGGTTAGGCTCGACACTTACCAGTACATGGGGTTGGTTGTACTGATATTGCACTTTGCACTTTCTGTGCAGATTTTGGTATCGGCTCAGGTTGATCGAGATTTTGCTGTTGGTCCGCTATCCGGAGACTCAAGGTAGATCTGTCGGCGTTCACAGACCTTGAAGTCCCTATCTATCTTTTCAGTTCTACTGTTTCTTTCATTCAGACAGTTGTATTTCTTTCAGACTATTGCTTGTAGTAAATTCTAGAATGCTCGTGAATTGTGACTCCAGATTCGGGTGGTAGTAATTAATACAGTTTTATGATATTTCGCACTTATTATATTTTATCTTAGTTAATTATTGTTAATTACTTAATGGAAATATGGAATTGGTTTAATGATTTTCTAACATTGGCTTGCCTAGCAAGTGAAATGTTTGGCGCCATCACGGTCCGGTCGGTGGGAAATTTTGGGTCATGACAAGTTGGTATCAGAGCACTAGGTTGCCTAGGTCTCACACTTCACGAGCAAGCTTTGTAGAGTCTGGAGGATCGGTACGGAGACGTCTGTGCTTATCTTCCAGAGGCTATGAAGTTTAGGAACAAGTTTCACTTCTATTCTTCTCTGTCGTGCAATTTTTGCTTTCTCAATGCTGATTGAACTCTTCTACTCGTATTGTCTCGCAGATGGCGAGAACACGTACCGCTTCCTCAGCTGAGCAGCAGCCAGAGCCTCTAATAGAAACTCCTACGCGGGGCAGAGGTCGAGGCCGAGGCCGTGCCAGAGGCCGAGGCAGGGGCAGGGCTCAGCCTAGAGCCCGAGCAGCAGCCCCAGTAGTGGAGCCTCAGATAGAGATTGACGAGGAGGTTCCAGCCCAGACTGTTCCTACCGGGCCAACTCAGGTTCCAGAGGGGTTCATTGCCACCCCAGTACTTTAGGACGCTTTGGTCTATTTTGTGGGCCTTATGCAGTGTGTGGCCCAGACTAGCTCATTTCCCATGGCACCAGGAGTCTCTCAGGCTGGAGGAGGAGCCCAGACTCCCACCACTCCCGCTCCGGAGCAGATAGCTCCCCTGTATCAGGCTCCAGCAGCTCAGCCAGTCGGATTAGTTCTGCCGGTTATTGTGGCATAGGTCAGAGATGGGCCAGCTATGTCTTCTGAGGCTTTATGGAGATTGGACAGGTTTATCAAGCTCTTTCCTGTTCACTTCAGTGGTGCTCCTTTAGAGGATCCCTAGGAGTATTTTGACAGTTGTCACGAGGTTCTACGGAACATGGGTATAGTGGAGACCAATGGGGTCGATTTTGCTGTATTTCAGATGACTGGTTTCGCCACGAAATAATGGAGAGATTACTTGTTGACTAGACTAGCTGGGTCGCCTGCTCTTACTTGGGACCAATTCTTCCAGCTCTTCATAGAGAAGTTTCTGCCAATCACATTGAGAGAGGAGCGTCACCGTCAGTTTGAGTGTCTCCAGCAAGGCAGTATGACTGTTACTCAGTATGAGACCTGTTTTGTGTATTTGGCCCGTCATGCTATTCTTATGCTTCCCATTGAGAGAGAGAGAGGGTAAGGAGGTTTATTGATGGACTTGCTCAGCCTATCAGATTGCAGATGGCTAAGGAGACTGGGAGTAAGATTTCTTTTCAGGCAGCTGCTAATGTCTCCAAATGGGTCGAAATGGTTCTTACTCAGGGAAGTTAGGGGTCTGACAAGAGACCTCATCATTCTGGTGAGTTCAGCGGTGCCTCATCTAGAGGCAGGAGTACTTATGGTAGAGGCCATCCTCCCCGGCCGTTTCATTTAGCGCTCCAGGCATCCCACGGTGCCTCAGGTGGTCGTGGCCCTCAGATGTATTATTCTGATCAGCTAGCCTACAATGCACCACCAGCTCCTATTAGTGCACCTCCACTCCAGAGTTATCAGGGTTCAATTTCAGGGTCAGCAGTCACAGCAGCCGAAGTTATGTTATACTTGTGGTGATCTAAGGCACATTGCTAGATTTTTCCCTCGGGCGACGGGCAGCTAATAGCATCAGAGTTCTCGTGCCATGGTTCCGGCACCAGTTGCTTCACCACCTGCTTAGCCAGCCAGAGGCAGGGGTCAGGCAGCCAGAGGTAGAGGCCAGACTGTTTGAGGTGGAGGTCAGGCCGTTAGAGGTGGAGACCAGCCAGTTATAGGCCATCCCAGGGACGTAGTTTAGGGTGGTGGGGCCCAGACCCAATGTTATGCTTTTCCAACCGGGCCTGAGGCTGAGTCATCTGATGCTGTTATCACAGGTACTGTTTCAGTTTGCAGTAGAGATGCTTCAGTTCTATTTGATCAGGGATCTACTTACTCCTATGTGTCATCCTATTTTGCTTCCTATTTGGTTGTGCCCCGTGATTCTTTGAGTGCTCTTGTGTATGTGTCCACGCCAGTGGGGGATGCTATTGTTGTACATCGTGTTTATCGCTAGTGTGTGGTCACCATTGGGAGTCTTGAGACTCGTGTAGATCTCCTACTTCTCAACATGGTTGATTTTGATATCATACAGGGTATGTATTGGCTGTCACCTTATCATGCTATATTAGATTGTCACGCCAAGACGGTAACCTTAGCCTTGCAAGGGTTGCCTCGGTTAGAGTAGAGAGGGAATCTTGGCCATTCTGCCAGTAGGGTTATCTCTTATGTGAAGGCCCAGCATATGGTCGAGAAGGGGTGTCTAGCTTATATGGCTTATGTCCGCAATTCTAGTGCGGAGGTTCCTTCCCTGGATTCAGTGCCGGTTGTTCGTGAGTATCCAAAGGTAATTCCTGCAGACCTGCCGGGGATGCCACCCGATAGGGATATTGATTTCTGCATTGATTTGGCTCCGGGCACTCAGCCCATTTCCATTCCGCCATACCGCATGGCCCCGCCAGAGTTGATAGAATTGAAGGAGCAGTTGCAAGATTTGCTTGATAAGGGCTTCATTAGACCTAGTGTCTCGCCTTGGGGGTGCACCTGTGTTGTTTGTGAAGAAGAAATATGGATCGATGAGGATGTGTATAGATTATCGGCAGTTGAACTAATTCACTATCAAAAACAAGTATCCATTACCGAGAATTGGTGATTTATTTGATCAGCTTCAGGGTGCCCAAGTGTTTTTGAAGATTGATTTGAGATCTGGCTACCATCAGTTGAGTATTAGGGCATCCGATGTTCCTAAGACAGCTTTTCGGACTCGGTATGGGCATTATGAGTTTCTAGTGATGTCATTTAGGCTGACAAATGCCCCAGCAGCATTCATGAATTTGATGAACCAGGTGTTCAAACCCTACTTGGATTCCTTTGTGGTTGTGTTTATTGATGATATCTTGATCTACTCTCACAGTCGAGAGGAGCATGAGCAGCACCTTCGGATCGTTCTTCGGACTCTGAGAAACAGCCAGTTATATGCTAAGTTCTCAAAATGCAAGTTTTGGTTTTGTTCAGTTGCTTGCTTGGGTCACGTTGTATCAGCAGAGGGTATTCAGGTGGATCCTAAGAAGATTGAGGCAGTTCAGAACTGTCCTAGACCCATATCAGTTACAGAGATCCGTAGTTTCCTAGGTTTGGCGGGCTATTACCGTCGATTTGTGGAGGGGTTTTCATCCATAGCAGCCCCGTTGACCAGATTGACCCAGAAGGGTGCCCCGTTCAAGTGGTCAGACGAGTGTGAAGCGAGCTTTCAGAAGCTCAAGACTGCTTTGACTATGGCACCGGTATTGGTGTTACCCACAAATTCAGGATCTTATACAGTATATTGTGACGCATCCCGCATTGGTCTGGGTGCGGTATTGATGTAGGGTGGCAAGGTTATTGCATATGCTTCGCGGCAACTGAAGGTTCACAAGAAGAATTACCTTGTTCATGATCTAGAGCTGGCAGCCATTGTTCACACACTGAAGATTTGGAGGCACTATCTTTATGGCGTGCCATTTGAGGTATTCACTGATCATCGAAGCTTGCAGTATTTGTTCAAGCAGAAAGAACTCAATTTGAGGCAGAGGAGGTGGCTGGAGCTATTGAAAGACTATGATATCACCATATTGTATCATCCCGAGAAGGCCAATGTGGTGGCCGATGCCTTGAGTAGAAAGTCAGCCAGTATGGGTAGCCTTGCTTATATTCCAGTTAGTGAGAGACCGCTAGCATTGGATGTTCAGACGCTGGCCAACCAGTTCGTGAGATTAGATGTTTCTAAGCCCATCCGTGTTCTAGCTTGTACAGTTGCTCGGTCTTCTTTGTTTGAGCGCATCATAGATCGACAGAATGACGAGCCTCATTTACTTGTCCTTAGAGACACAGTGTAGCACGGTGGTGCCAAGTAGGTTACTGTTGGAGATGACGGGGTTTTGAGGATACAGGGTCGTATTTGTGTGCCTAATGTGGATGGACTTCGTGAGTTGATCCTTGAGGAGTCCCACAGTTCCCGGTATTCTATTCATCCGGGCGCCGCCAAGATGTATCAGGACTTGAGGCAGCATTATTGGTGGAGGCGAATGAAGAAAGACATAGTTGCCTATGTAGCTCAGTGCCTAAATTGCCAGTAGGTAAAGTGTGAGCATCAGAGACTGGGTGGTTTATTTCAGAGGTTAGAGATTCCTGAGTGGAAGTGGGAGCGTATCACTATGAACTTTGTTGTTGGACTCCCACAGACTCAGAGGAAGTTCGATGGCATGTGGGTTATTGTGGATAGGCTGACTAAGTCAGCGCACTTCATTCCCGTGACAATTACCTATTCCTCGGAGCGGTTAGCAGAGATTTATATTCGGGATATTGTCCGTCTTCACGGTGTGCCCGTGTCTATCATTTCTGATCGAGGTACATAGTTCACCTCGCACTTTTGGAGGGCAGTATAGCATGAGTTGGGTACGCGAGTTGAGTTGAGCACAGCATTCCATCCTCAGACGGACGGGCAGTCCGAGCGCACTATTCAGATCTTGGAGGATATGCTCCATGCTTGTGTCATAAACTTTGGAGGTTCTTGGAATCAGTTCTTGCCCCTTGCAGAGTTCGCCTACAACAATAACTAACAGTCGAGCATTCAGATGGCCCCCTATGAGGCATTATATGGTAGGCGGTGCCGGTTGCCAGTTGGGTGGTTTGAGCCGGGAGAGGCTCGGTTGTTGGGCACAGACTTAGTACAGGATGCCTTGGATAAAGTCAAGATTATTGAGGATCGACTTCTCACAGCTCAGTCCAGGCAGAAGAGTTATGCCGACCGTAGAGTTCATGATGTTGCATTCATGGTCGGAGAGAGAGTGTTACTTCGGGTATCACCCATGAAGGGTGTAATGAGGTTCGGAAAGAAGGGCAAGTTGAGCCCTAGGTATATCGGACCTTTTGAGATTCTGGAGAGAGTGGGAGAGGTGGCTTACAGGCTTGCGTTTCGACCTAGCTTAGCAGTTGTTCATCCGGTATTCCATGTGTCCATGCTTCAAAAGTATCACGGCGATCCGTCCTATGTGTTAGATTTCAGCTCTGTCCAATTGGACAAGGAATTGACTTACGAGGAGGAGCCAGTGGTAATTCTAGCCCGGCAAGTTCGCCAGTTGAGATCAAAGAGTTACCCTTCACTTCGAGTGCAGTGGAGAGGTTAGTCTATTGAGGCAGCTACTTGGGAGTCCGAGTTCGATATGCGGAGTAGATATCCCCACCTTTTCACCAGCCTAGATACTTTTCTATGTCCGTTCGAGGATGAACAGTTGTTTTAGAGGTGGAGAATATGATGACCCAAAAGGTCATCTTATGTATTAGAACTCGAAACTGCGCTCTTAAGACTTAAAAATCTCATTTTACCCTCCTCGATTTGCGTGCACAGTTCGGGCATGTTTCCGGAAAGCTTTTATGTTGAAAATTGATAAACATAAGAATTTATGCCTTTAAAGTTGATTTTAGTTGACTTCGATCAACTTTTTTGTTGAACGGGCCCGGATCCGTGTTTTGACGGTCCCGGTGGGTCCGTATCGAATTATGGGACCTGGGCGTATGCCCGGAATCGAATTCGGAGGTTCCTAGCTCGATTACGAATTTTTGAAAACAATTAAAAGTCTGGAAATTATTTGTTTTTAAGAATTGATTGATATTTGGCATTGTTAGTATCGGGTCCGTATTTTTGTTTCGGAGCCCGATATAGGTTCATTATGATATTTAAGACTTGTGTGTGAAATTTGGTGAGAAACGAAGTTGATTTGACGTGATTCGGACGTCCAGTTGAGAAGATAGGAATTTTAAAGTGTTCTTGAGAATTTCATTTCATTTGGTGCTAAATTCGTAGTTCTAGGTGTTATTTTGGCAATTTGATTGTGCGAGCAAGTTCGTATGATGTTTTTAGACTTGGGTGAATGTTTGGTTTGGAGCCCCGAGGGCTCGGGTGAGTTTCGGGTAGGCCACGGGATGTTTTGGACTTTGAAAAATCTGGTATTCTGCTGCAGTAGGTGTTCTGGCATGTCCTTCTTCGCGTTCGCGAAGGTACTCTCGTGAACGCAAAGAGTAAACTGTGCAGCTGAAGTTTTCTTCTTCGCGAACGTGAAGGCTTGGTCGCGAATGCGAAGCTATGGGGGCGTTACCCTTCGCGAACACGACCAACTCGTCGCGAACGCATAGTGTTAGGCACACCTGGGGGAGGGTTGGTCCTTCCTTCATCGCGAACGCGAGCAATGTCTCTCGAACGCGAAGGCCAGGGGAGAGTAACCATCGCGAACGCGAGCAGGGTCTCGCGAACGCGAAGGCCTGGCAGCTAGTACCCTTCGCGAATGCGACAGTGGCCTCGCGAACGTGATGCACACTGTCTCCCTGTGCATAAAACAGAATCACACACGGGTTTAAGCTATTTCTTCAACATTTTTCAAGAACCAAATGGGTAGAGGCGATTTTCAAGAGTCATTTTCTTTCCCAAAGTGTTGGTAAGTGATTCTAAACCATTTTCTTTCAATTACCCATTACATTTCTTGAATTATCAACCAAAAATCTAGAGTCTTCATGGTAGAATAAGGGGTTAGGGTAGAAACTAGGGATTTCGGAAATTTGAGGATTTAGACCCAATTTGAGGTCGGATTCCAAAACTAATTACATATTCGGGCTCGGGGGTGAATGGGTAAAAGGATTTTGGTCCGAACCTTGGGTTTTGACCAAGCGAGCTCGGGGTCAATTTTTTGACTTTTTGGAGGAAAATTTGGGAAATTTAATTTATGAAATATAATTGATTCTTTTAGCAATATTTGATGTTATTGAGTCATTTTTGAATAGATATGAGTGGTTTGGAGGTGAATTCCAAAGGAAAAGTTGTGATTGAGAATTAAGTGGCCTTCGGAGCAAGGTAAGTGTCGTGTCTAACTTTGGTTTGATGGAATAGGTATTATGTGTTTATTTGCTACGTGTTTGGTTGTTAAATACGAAGTATAGGTGAGGTGACGAGCATCTATGCGTCGTTGTCAAGTCATAGCATGCGAGTGAAATTCTATTCTTGTCTATTTTGTAGCCTTAAATTCTACTATCCATGCTTAGCGGGTTATTTGAAATGTTGGGTGACTTATATCTGGTTTCACTAAGATTTGGTAACTTTCGAATATTGATTCAAGGTTGAGGTTACATTGTGCTATTGATTATGGGTAAAATACTGGTTTCTTTGTAATACTCCTATCTATCCGTTGTTATTGACTCTTTGATTTGTGAGGAGGAGTATAAAGCACGAAAAGTGATGCCGCGCATGCATTATTTATATTGTGAGAAAGAGTGTAAAGTACGAAGGGTGATGCCGTGTATATTATGAGAGGTTTAATGCACGAAGGGTGATGTCGTGTCGTTCTATTTATTTATTTGGTGAGGTTGAGAGTAAAAGCACGAAGGGTGATTCCGTGCCGTTCTATTTATTTATTTGGTGAGGCTGAGAGTAAAAGCACGAAGGGTGATGCCGTGCAGTTTTCCTTTGCTGTTTTATTTGCTCAATTCGTTTAAGGATTTTCGGTTTAATTCTATCTTCTCATTATTCTCACTCTTTATATTGTATTTCCTCCGCTGTATGTCCCCTTTCCATTATTTCTATGCTATTTGTTTATTTACTGTTGTTGCCACTAGCATGATTATACTGTTGTCCTAGCCTCCTCACTACTTCGCCGAGGTTAGGCTCGACACTTACCAGTACATAGGGTTGGTTGTACTGATGCTGCACTCTGCACTTTCTGTGCAGATTTTGGTACCGGCTTAGGTTGATCGAGATTTTACTGTTGGTCCGCTGTCCGGAGACTCAAGGTAGATCTGTCGGCGTTCACAGACCTTGAAGTCCCCGTCTATCTTTTCTGTTCTACTGTTTCTTTCATTCAGACAGTTGTATTTCTTTTAGACTATTATTTGTAGTGAATTCTAGAATGCTCGTGAATTGTGACTTCATATCCGGGTAGTAGTAATTAATACAGTTTTATGATATTCCGCACTTTTTATATTTCATCTTAGTTAATTATTGTTAATTACTGAATGAAAATAAGGAATTGGTTTAATGATTTTCTAACGTTGGCTTGCCTAGCAAGTGAAATGTTAGGCGCCATCACGGTCCCGTCGGTTGAAAATTCTGGGTCGTGACAAATAATGAAGCAGAAAATGTATGTACATACACATGAGATGATCTCTAAGCATGGCGAATGCATGTATATAACGTATGACTACAACTCCAATATGTATCTCATCATACAAATAACCTTCAAATCAGAATGTAGCATCGAGGGCCAGACATGGTCTCTATAGAAATAGAAAACTTAAGTAGTCATACAATAATTCAAGGCATATCACATAAATAACATGTGCCGACGTGTGTTCATAATAATATGTGGGACTATGGTTAAATCAAGTACATCAGTAATCTTAATAATAGCTCATCATGCCCAAAATAAGGCATCATTAACCTATATAGTATCTCTAACATGATTTATTGTGCCCACATAATCATTCAATTGAGAAAAAACATAGAACATATAGAACACATAACCAACAAGGCATAAAGTAATCTTGATCTACCCGGAGCAGGAATGACCATGCACATGCATATATGCTTGTCACCTCGCATATAAATCACCCCTGCATGTAGCAAACAATATCATTTATTAGAATAAATTCCCTCAACCGAAGATAGACAGGATACTTACCTCATCCGGGCTAGTCTAAAGCTCCAAAATTATTTTTTCTTTCGAAATCACCTCTAACAGGCTCAAATCTAACCAACCATCATCCATGGAAGTAAACCAATGCTATAAGAAGCAATCCCAATCAATAAAGCTTCATTCTTTGAAGAATTTCTAAAAATCCAACAATAGTCAACCAGGGATCGCATGCTCGAAATATGAATCCAATATAAATTTTCGATGATTGATAACATGTCGAGTCCAAATATGTGGTTAGGTTTCAAATCCGAGTCCAAATCAATACTTAAAACAACAAAATATACTCTCTTAAATTGTGGGCGAAACCTCCAAACTTTCACTCTAATCATGATTTAGATGTAAAAATCTACGGGGAATCAAGATATATGATCAAATCTAGGTAGAAATTACTTACCCTAAAAGTATGGGTAAGATCCATATCCAAAATCGCCTATTCTCGATATGCAAAAATAAAAGTAGTGAAAAATGGGAAAATTCTGAAATTTTGGAACAATTATACCCCTGCAAGCAAATACCCTTCGTGAATGTGGCCACTACCTCACATTCATGAAGCACAAGCCTCCTTTGCCTGAAAATCCTTCTTCGCAAATGCGACAGGGGCCTTGCGAAGGTCAAAGAACCATCCTCTTACACGAATTCGGTCCATCATACGCGAAAGCGAAGGCCAAACTCTAGGCCCCTTCTCTTCATCGCAAATGCGAGCCACCTATCGTGAATGCGATGAACACCACATACCAGAAAAACCAACCATTTTAAATTAGCTCAAAATGATTTGAAACAATGCAAAAACTTATCTGAGCCTCTCGGGACCCCCTCCAATCACCCTCAAAACACGAAAAACACCATCAAAATCAAAAATCGTGCATCAAACCAAAAATCTTCAAACCTTCATAAGTTCAAATTTCCAACTTTCCGCTAGAAGCGTCGAATCGACCCCAACCGTCCGGGGCTAAAAACAAATATACGTTCAAGTCCAAAATCATCATATGAACCTATAGGAACATACAAATTACCAATCCGGAGTCGTTTACACAAAATTCAAGCATCTGTCAACTCCTCCAATTAAATGTTTCCAAATTAAGAATTACTCTTCCAAACAATCCCCCGAACCTCTTGTAAATTAAAAACGACCATACTTACAAGTGATAATACATCATATGAATCCACTCAAGGTCTCAAATCCTAGAGCGGAATAGTAGAACTCAAAACAATCGGTCGGATCGTTACATTCTTCCCCACTTAAATATAAGTTCGTCCTTGAATGTGGCAATAGTCATTCCCAAGCCATCAAATAAATTTATAATCTAATCTTACATACACCCATGAGTGATCTCATTTCACCTCAATCCATATAAATCCCTTATCATGATCCTAACTGAATATTCTTTCTTCAAACTTAGCCTATAAGCCCTTGAACTGAATTTCAATATCCAGAACTTCCTCTAAGATGTGGTTCTTGTATATATACACTGCATCAATCCCCACAAGCTATATCAAGACATAAATGTGCTTCCAATATATAACTCCATGATGCACCCCATAGCTCATACAACCATAGAAACATCTTTTGATCATAATAAATGCTCATTACCAGACCCAGTACCGGTAATATACCTTTCATCAAATAAATCCTTGTTTCAAACCTTCGTAACGCTACTAATGATGAAGAAACATGTAGAAACTCATAATAACCCATCATACCAACAAGTCATGGATCTCTTTCTCGTCTGGTAAGAACCATTGCCCATCCTAGGATACCTCAAGGTATTCCCTTCCAAGTATGCCTTTATCAAAGTCGGATCGCGCTAATTGCAGGTCCATAGGCTTCATCTCATGTAGCACAAATTGTTGTATCAACAAGTCATGCCAAGTTCCATATGGATCCTCAAATGATATGGTTTCCACCATATAAGCAATGACTCAAATATAACAAATATGTAGAAAAGAAACTTATCATCCATTGAATTCCCGACCTTTGGTGTTATACCTCAACAAACCTACGAGTAGCTATATAACTTATTTCATTTATCAGTCACGCAATAATTAAGTGATCTCAACAAAACTCAAACTGAAACACCAACCTTAACCCCCACAATCATATCATGATCTTCCACACTAACAAATCCAATCCATATGACTATAACTCTTTAGGATGACACACCCTTATGACACCTTTTGTTTTATAAGCAATTCTCTAAATCACTAGCCTTAACTACGAATATATACACACAACCCGTTGTGAACTCAGTTATCAACTACATCGCTCGTGATCCACTAAAACCTCATATAACCTAATACATCAAATATACAAGTTCTTGAACCTCAAAAGTCCTTACTCAACTTGTGCATCATACCATAACACACAAAATAATGCCAATACCTCTCGAACTACACTCCTGAAACCAAGACCTCATGCGGGACATATCACTACACCTAAGCATATCTCAACACACCAAATACAATTAACCACAGGCTCAAAAAAGCACAACCTTCTCAACACACTAACCGAAGACGCCTGCAAAGTGATAACTATTTGATTATTTGTACACTCCCACTAACCATAACCAAAGTGATAGTCTCACCTCTAGAAATCCAATATCTAAGCTCCAAAAGAACAAGATCCCTCATCCTAATACACATGCCTACTCAAGCACAACTCCAAAGTCGCACCCGCAAACATCTAAAAAATGTGCATATTCATCGATCCCACCATGTCAGGCAACTAAAATCTGAACCTCAATGACTGACCAGTACGATAGCCCCTATCTGTAAGTACCATTTACAACACATTCCTTTCTTTGTGATACTCAAATTTGTCCTACTATGCCTCTGAAGAAACTTAAATAGTTTGTGCTACCTCTAATCCTGATCCTTCTATCTGAAGACGAACTGCGCCTTTACAAAGCAATTTGAACTCCTCGCGAATCACCACAGCCATCACGATTCCATATCTAAGTACAAAAATCCCATAATCAAATAAGAGTCACAAGTAGAATAGCCCTTCTCATAAGCACTCCTTTGCCTAGAAGCTTACAACTTCACTCGATTTGTGCGTCAATCACCATCATGTAACTACATCTCCAAGGATGTAACCAATATAAATTTTTAACTTCATAGTAATAATCATCGAAAGCTCTTAGAAACCCACTTATACATGATCAAGCCACTAGAATTGAATCTCTCTAAGTCAACCAAGTCACGCAGACTGCCAAACATAGAAGTCCTGCCATAAAAATGACTGCAAGACCTCATCGTACCAAAGAAATCGATTATTTCAATTACTATGCTAATCTGAGCTACTGCTATGATGATCTAACTTCTTGAAATTACCTTTGACCTATATTCAGGACATCTTTTTTCTTTCCAATACACTGTGGTCTTTAATCATAACTCATACCAAGTGATCCAAACATGAAACTATATCGTCCTAAGAACCGTAAGCCACTTTTTTCTCTTTCATGCACCCATAAATAGTTCAAACCGAAATGCATGATACAAAAAGCCCTTTAATGAATCCGAAACTATTTTGTTCATATCGCTAGTGTTGCATTATAGAATCAATAATGATGTTAAAGTACTCCAACTCTCTGCCATAACCCAATACAGATCTCAAATCCTTAGACGGGTTATGAATATGGTAAGTCCTTAGTACCATATCATGGAACTTGAACCCACACCGTTCTCAAGAGCTACTCACTCTGCTCTAGTCCCCGATGCATAGCCAAATAAGCTGAATCTTGTGCTATGCTACCACATAAATACTCTAAGAAGAAACCTCTTTCTTAAGCAACCGGGTAAATCCTTTCTCTTTGCACACTACATCCACAAAGAATATCAAACCCGAGTCATTCCACAATCAGCATATATCAATAATGTATAGTACGTCATGTATCCAGCATATTCCATGGCCAAATAATCCTCGGTGTCACCCCTTCTAAAATCATAGCTAATCCACAAGTGTATCCCTATCCATGAACTACAACAACACATGCCCATATGACCCAATCGCCAAAAGTAGCCTCCTCCACTTAGCTTGAAGCTATAATCACGTCATCTAGTAATCCACGATAACTTGTCCTCCTTAAATATCATGACGAACTATTACTTAGCTGAATTTCTAATAAGCTCATATGGTAATAGACATCCCCACATTCTAAATCATCAGCCCAAATGCATACTCATCCTTGTGGCAGTCGTGCCAACTTCCTCCAGCGATCCAAACTCTCATTGTAGTACATACATCCACTGGAAAGGAGGAAAACTCTTCATATGAACCTCACAAAATTTATTGAACCTCAAGTCTTCTCTTAAGAGATAACCCACATGTTCAGCCTCACATCGATACCCTTCTATGACCTTACCATGGTTACAACCACTATGTAATCAACTTATCTCCCCGAGTCCACACTAGTCAATAAGATATAAGAAATTATGTTATTCCACTAATGAAAAATTGAAAGTTCGATCAAGGCCATACCAAAAATCAAGATTGTATTGCACATTAAGATGATAGTCAAGCATCCATATTCCCTTTGCATCTGATGCAAATAATTCTCGTCAGATCAAAACTATCCTAGTGTAGTCCTGACTACATAATACTCATCACATAGCTATCTTGCCATTCAGCGAGCCATCACTCCCACCATTAGGGACACTACTGGACGTAAGATTCCAAAGTCACATCCTCACATAACTGAATCTGTTGAGCCAAGTTGTAGTGTAAACCCGGCCTCAAGTCCTTTAAACTAGACTACCTTCACAACACAGAAGAATATCTCACACCTCACCCACGACATCACAAGCCATCAGTGCAAAACTGATACTAAGTACTTAACATCACATACAAATTAATGGAAGAAGCCGAAGATATAAACTTCAAGCTAAAACAAGGTCGCACGATAAGGAGAGAAAGAAAGAGAAGTTTCCTAGATGCCCTCTAGCCTCTGGAAGATATGTATGGACATCATCATACCAATCCTTAAGACTCTATTAGTAATTTGCTCATGACCCGTAGAATCCAATAAACTAGATCTCTAATACCAACTTTTCATGACCCAAAATCCCACCATGTTATGGTGGAACCTAACCCGACCCGCTAGGTAAGCTAACTAGGATATAACATAGCCATAACTTAAAGCCATCAAGTTAATAACATAATACGAATAGGAAAATCAATACAATTATCCCCAAGAATTGGTAATATTAGTCATGAGCTACTATGATTTAGATTTAAAGTGTCGGTACGAAGAAAATACAACATATGTTTGAATATGCATAAACAAAAGGACAAATCCTAAACTACCATGAACAAAATGTCAGCTTGCAACTGGAATGCTAGTAAATTTTCAATGCTAGCCTTCGTCATCCATAACAACTCTGTTTTAAAATCTACACGCAAGGTGCATAAGTGCAGTATGAGTACAACCAACATCATGTGGTCTATAAGTTTCTTGACAAATATTAGTGAAGAAGTGATGAGGTTTTAAGCCAAAAGGTACATAGTTTATAAAGCCTGAGCAACTCAAAAATATGTATAATAATAGAGAAATATCCAAGGAATGGCCAAATAACATCATATGTCAAAAATAAGGTGCACAATTTAGGAAAAAAAGTAATAAGCTTGCCTTTCAAATAACAATATATATCCATGTACAAACGCACCAAATTCGCATATCATCACAGTTTTCATCAAACAACCTTAATTCAAATTCTTATACATGATCACCAAGGGCTTTGCATGATAAAGGTATATTTTCTCAGCAATTTCGGAAAAACATTTATACGAATGCTCCAACATGAGTCCAAGTGTCGATGCCTGAGAAAGACTCTACATAAACCTCAAATCTCACACTCTCTAAGTGTCCAAATATCCACCAACAAGTCCCATGCATGTGAAGGATGCATGAATGCGCATATATCTTTGATATCCATGATTATGTTTACACGAGTCTAGGATGTGAATGCTTGCACAAGGATCACCTTTCCATCATAACCCGGTACCCATACATGTACCAACACAAGTCTCAATCTCTCAACAAAACCGTGCAAGTTCATGCGTCACAAGATCCATGTTTCCAGTACAACTCAATACCTCATCATAACCTAGTACAAGGTCCATGTACCCAACTCTGCCAACAAATCTCATGCTTAAATGAAATGCCAAATAACGTATGTAGATGATATGTATGAAGATATGAAAATATGCATGAACACACATACACTCAACACAAGATCCGTGTGCCTGACACAAGTCCATGTGCCCAAAAAAGCACTATTCTAAGTGCCTATGATCCTAGGGCCCAAACTAACATGGGTAATTACTTGACTCCGGAGGGACGGATCTATATTCAAGCTCGCCATGTGGCCTGTTGTGTCATATCGATATCAATATCATAAAAATCTGCACGGTATAACCCTTTGTGCCATAATCATCTTAATATCAGCAACAACAACAACATATCTAATATATTTTCACAAGTGAGGTCTGGGGAGGGTAGTACACAAACCTTACCCATACCTTGTACGGGTAGATAGGTGGTTTCTGAAAGACCCTCAGCTCAATAATGATAAGCAACATAAAAAGATGAATAGGTTATGAAAAATCCAACAACGAGGTCCTACCTTCGTTCTTCACTCCAAAATCGAAGTCTCCGTTAATATCATATTCCCTGGCAGAAATCCCAATATGGCCATTAAAAGCTCCACCTATGAACAACTTCTCGGTGGATGGAATATGACGCACCACCTCATCTACTTCCTCCTAGAAGTGTCTCTTGATCTCCTCATCCAAGCCCGCTTGAGGCGCGTAAGCACTGATAACTAAAGTAAGATTTCCGACTACCTTATTAAGAGCCATCAACCTATTGTTCACCCTCCTAACAACAACCATCTGCTCATTGAGCTCCTTATAAACCAAGATACCAACCACGTTCTTACACTTTAAGCCACCTGAGTACCACAACTTAAACCCATCCAGCTTTCTAGCCTTCGATCCCGCCCACCTAGTCTCCGAGATACAGGCTAAAGATCATTTCAATATCAACTTGCTCATAATGTTGTAGTGTCATAATTACATCAATCCATATAAGACTCCTATTTCTAAGGATGTATATGTCCCACCCAAAACTGGAGGGGCACGACTAGAGCCTGGCCCTTACTTATCGAGCACCAATATAACGTAAATCAATAACCATTATAGCGTATATAAGTGGGTCTAAAGGCCATAATATGATAATATGACAAAGCATGAAATGACTATCCAACGATAAATAACCCAAAAGACATACATAAGTGAATACATAGGACATACAGGACGACGAGGCCGTACAAACTTCTATACATAGGACATTAGTCTATAAGCCTTCATAAAGTATGTGAATATCATAAGTTAGGGATAGGCCCCCTCCATACTCATAAGCATATGTACATAAGTATAACAACTCAAAAGGCAACTTCGAAGCAAAAGGAGTGTACCAACACCTTTTGATGAGCTGATAACCTACTGAGGAGGATTGTCAACCTATCTATTGAGACCTGCAGGCATGGAATGCAGCATCCCCAGGCAAAAAGGGACGTCAATACTAATAAAGTACTGAGTATATAAGGCAGGAAAGCATAACTAAAAGCTGTAATGTAAATAGATATAAGGAAGAGAAAACCTATAACCCTTAATGTCGTCGAGGGAATATGATATGCAAGCTTTATTTTAAAAACATATACATATATATAAGCCACGTGTGGGGCTGTAACATCATCATCAAGCCGCTCTTTGGGGCTAACATCATCATAACATACCCAGTTGTAGTGGTGCGCACAATAGGTGCGGCATCCACCTGACTATAGCACGGATCGATACAATAAGCAAGATACATATAGATATAATGCATGAGTGACATATGAAAAGACATCCTAAGACTTTCGGAGTGACGTAAGGTCGGTAAACCTCCGAATATGTTATGGGAATAACATCATCAATATAAAAGCTTATTGAATTTCACCTACCATTGCTTATGTCTGAAATACATTCTGAGTGTCACAATCGTGTACTTGCAGGGCTAAAACTTCATACATTTGGATCCAATATGTAATGTTGTATGATCCAAGGACTCGTCTGAGTTTTTTTGTCTAACCATAACTAGGCCTTTTATATACCAATTACTGATTGTTCAATCAATTTATCTTCATCTCAAATCTAAGTAACCCCTCGTAAGGCTATGTATTGCCTTAATTTACCCCTCACACTAGCTTCCTGAGTATCAAATGTCCGGTTATAGTTACTATCAATTGGCACATCTAGCCAGGAAGTCATTACTGCAAATTCTCTACCGTTTGTACTTACACAATATTCTAGAGTCATTACACATTTGTAGGGTCTGAGTAAATAGAATCTCATTTGTTTCAAACCTCTAGTCATAATCCTTCTTACCTATTTATCACTAAGCGAACCACATGATTCTACCTCGATACTTTATCGTACCATCTTCCCCCCTTGGGAGAGTAATTAACTCTTTATGCTATTGAATTCCACTCTTGTAGAGGTCACATCATTACCTCTTCACCTGTTGGAATTCATTGAACTTTCGGTGGTTTATAACTTACTTTGGGATAATCTTTCATTACTAAAGCAACTAATCTCTTATATGCATGTACAATTGTATACTCATAACTAGCATGATCAACCTTGATGAGCTTAACTTTGCCCATGATGCTTGTCTCAAGGAGACCTCTTTCTACTAACCCTCAAAGGTTGTTCCACTGCCATTCACCCTCTTTATGCCTAATCATTCACTTTATAAATGTCGCAATGCCAACTATTATAGAAATCCTTCGAGTTTCTAACTTTCATGTCGTTATTTTAGGTTACTACGTAATATTGGCATTTCTTAATCCAGGGAATATATTGATCTTTTGATAAATCTTATTGAAGCCGACAATTCACTTATCGTGATTACGATTTATAACTCTGTATAATTAAAAACTTGCCTTCTCTTGCTTACTCTTCTTCTTGATTACAAACCTTGTCGTACTACCATGCTTTAGCTTATAATCGTCAACCATTTCTCGTATCTACACATAACATTTCACTTATCCTTCTATCTATTCCTTACTAACATTACTAACACTTATCTTCCTTTAGAGGACTCAAGCAGACATTCTTTCGCTTCTAGCTTCCCTCGCTACATTCGGCCTTATTCTTCGGTCACTTAATATCCCTTCTTCACTGAAAGCACGAATTAGACTTAAGTGAATGTTTTTGATCAAATGTTTCTGTTGTTTATCAAATGGGTAAAAGGCCTAGGGTTGTAACCTTCACCTAGGTGTTAGCCTAATAGATTAATTAAGTTAACACTTGTTTTAGTGATAGAGGTCGATTATAGCTCTCAACTCTAAGTTACCCACTCAATACCTCTCGGTCATAGAGTGATTTTATCCAATTTGACTTTCTCAAGCCCAAATGGGTATCAAGTCAAATAGTTGATATGAGCTCAAGTCGGATTTTTCCTATCTCAAGTTCAAACCCTTTAATTAGGCTAGTCAAAACCTTAACTAGCCAACTTTTTGTTAGCCATGAATCAATGTTTGCAACCATTAATTCTAGAATTAAAGCATGAACAAGGCTAAATAACAAACACCCAATCATAAACAAGAATTAGATTAATTACCCATAAGGTTTACACACTAGGGTTGGGTCACAACCCTAGAAAATATCTTGCCACTCATAATAGAAATAGAAGAAAATAAAAAAGAAACACTAATTAAAGCCATAATACAAAATTAAAATGATAAACTAATGTATTTTTTACCTAAATTGGTCACAAATTACCAAAACTGGTAAACTACAACGGTTATAGCTCAAAAAACTACAAAACGTGACTTAAAAAAGTGATTTCCATTTATTTATAGTGGCCCAAAATTTACTGACAAAAATGCTCTTTGGGAGAATCGGTGGCCGCACAATTCCATGTGCGGTCTGCGCTTCACTTGGCTCTGCATGTTGAAGACTTTGGTGGCCACACAATTTAGTTTGTGGTCGCACTTCAGTTTTTGCGACCGCACTTTTTCTTCTGCGGCTGCACTCTTGGCAAGGCTTCATACTTGGTCGTTTTGCAAACTCTCTGAACTTTTTGAATTCTTGTCAGTGAGATGTTTTGCGGCCGCACAAATTGTGTGCGGTCCGCACTTGGATTTAGTCATCTTCTGAGCATCAGTTACCATATCTGCGGCCGTAAAGTGAATTTTGCGGTCGCAGAATTACTTCTACGGACCGCGCTTTTGGCCTGTTGCGATCCTTCTTGCCTTATGAGTCGGAAAACTAATTTTTGAGTTAGATTTTATTCATTCAAGTCCAATTCTCCAACATTCCTACCATTTTCACAAGTTTATTAGTTTTGGGAACAGAAATCAACACTTTCGGACTAAAAGTAAAGCCAGAAGGTACTAATAAATGGTTAAAATCTACACTTATCACCTCCTCCAAACTTAAGTCTTTGCTTGTCCTCAATCAAATAGATTAGTTCCCACCTCCTCAGAGTGAAAGGTCATTTCAAAGAGTCAATGGAAGGCTCACTCTTCTCTCACAAAAGAATGTCACAAGTAAGGCTTCATATATCATAGGCTTGCCCCTCATGTAGATCACCACTAATGTAAGCTTACTCGGTCCAAAATCAAGTAGGAGGGTTGTAATGAAGGATTTTGGATTGGGGTAGGATACCATATAGGTAAGTGGTTACACCTTTCCTTAAGCACTCCACATTTTCATTTCTTGGATCACATTTACCAACTCTTATAGGCACTCTCTTTTTCTTGGGGGTTAGAGAGACTTGACATCACTCTTTCTTGTTCATTTTATTATTTTTCTCCCTTGATTCTCATACTATAGATAATTACCTCTTTTTGATTTCATCAACCCTTCTTTTTATTCTCTTTTTGGAATTTTCTTTTTGTTCTTTTTCTTTTCTTGCCTTCTCTTTTCATAGAGATCATTTCGTTACTTTTTTTGGTGCCTTGATACCTCTTTCAAATTCCTCAACTCTCCCCCTAAACTTATGCCTTAAGCCACTTATTTTACAAGAGTGTTAAGGAAGGTCCTAGTGCCAAGAGAGGATTACAACAAAACGGTTAAAAGCTTACAGCATGTTTACCAAATGAGAAAGGCTAAAGGCTCAAAGGGGGTTGACAACTTAGGATTTTGCCTTGAAGTACATTCGGGGCAAGTTCTAGACCATTCGCATGGGTACTTGGACTAGCAATGAAAAATCACCTCACGCAACTAGACCGTAAAAGAGGATAGAGTCGAGAGCCTACAACAACCACAATCAAGTCAAAGATCACTATGGTCCAATAAACCACTCAATGATTACCAAAGTCAACTCAAGAGTCTAAAAGTCACTAACTAGAGTTATTTTCTTTCAAAAACCTTGTTGCAAACCATAAGCACGTAGTTAAGTGTGTTGGTGCCAAGTGAGTGTGTTGGTGCCAAGTGAAGCATGAGTAACTTTTTTTTCGAGAATGACTTGATTAGGGCTTTTATTCATTACTATTACTATTATTATTACCTAAACAAAAAAACAGACTCATTACCTTAAGAAGGTTGTCACACCATCCATCCTCGGGAAGAGTCACCCGGTTCACACAAAATTACCTTTTGAAAGAACTGTGGCATTAACAAAATCAAAGGCTTATTATCTATTCTACTATGAAAAACATGAAAGCTACTAACATAAAAATAAGCTACTAACAAAACAAAATCAAAGTGGACAATTAAAGAAGCTAATGAGAGCAATAACTAACTAAAGATAGATAAACTAAAAATAAGAAAAGAAACAGAATTATCCAATTATTACAGTGCGGATGTATCCAAATGTGTCAATCAAATAAACTCCACCACTACCCCCACCCCTCCCCCCCCCCCTGAATAAAAGTAAGCATTGTCCCCAATGATTAACAAAAAAAGAGGGAAAAGAGAGAGGGCGAAGAAACTCCCTAAACATCCTTGGACATCTCAGTGTCCCCAGAAGCATCAACACCCATTGGCTCAGCCAACTATATCTCATCATCATCATTATATCTGGGAGTGGCTGGAGTAGCAAACATCGCACACACTGTATCAGTAGTATTGGTAGCCAGGCATTTCTCATCAGACTAGCCAGCTGGTACAACCGGTGCAAATGGATCTGGGGCGGACCAGTCTAGGTCAAGCAGTATGTCAAATGGCAAATCCTCAGTTGTCGCATGTCGGGTCACCTCCTTCCTAAGCTTATCAATTAATCTCTTGCTGGCCAGGGACTTCCTTATCTTTTTCACTTCCTTGATCTTGTCCTCAATAACTGACCCATGTTGTAGCAGAGTGTCCATGATAAACTTCTGGTTCTCCAGAATCTTGCGCAGCTTCTCAACAAATCAGTAGAGACCTGTGGTGCCTGTGTGGCTGCCTGCCCTGTAACAATACTAGATATCTCAGATAACTTTGAAGTAGTTGTCTGCATCCAGTTGTTAAGACTCGCCAATGTCTGGGAGACTCGTAGAGTAGATAATGGAGTGCTAGGCATGGGCACTAGCCTCGGAACATGAAGCGGGTGGAGGTGTATCACTATACCACAATCCTAACACAAAGCGGCCATGCCGCCTCATCCTAATATATGTGGATGGAGGTGTATCACAATACCACAATCCCAATACAAAGCGGTCATGCTGCCTCACCCCAATATATGCGGGTGGAGGTGTATTCCACAATACCACAATCCCTACACAAAGTGGTCCTACCACCTCACCCCAATATATGCGGGTGGAGATGTATTCCACAATACCACAATCCCTACACAAAGCGACCCTGCCGCCTCACCCCACTATATATGGATGGAGGTGTATCATAATACCACAATCCTAACATAAAGCGGTCATGCCGCCTCACCCCAATATATGCGGGTGGAGGTGTATTACAATACCACAATCCCTACACAAAGCGGTCCTACCACCTCACCCCAATATATGCGGGTGGAGGTGTATTCCCAATCACAATACCATATATAAACTCAAAGCAACATTGTTTGTTATTACATTTAACGTCGTAATTACTCTTATCATTGGAATACTTCATGTTCATGCTCATCATGGCGAAACACAACTCATTACATTAGCGCATGAATGGTAAATCAATAAGTCGATTTCAATAGCACATGGGCCCAATTCCTTTTCTTAAGGTTCATCATCATTTAACAAAGGACATCTCATAATTCACTCCCTTGACCTCTTGAGGTCATTATCTAGGTTCATGACTCTTGGGGACTTAACAACTGAAGTCATTTACATACATTATTTCAGAAGCATACAACTATAGTTCAAACCATTGGGACATACAACACTTCGAAATTCTAATTTAGGCAACGATCACATTTCCTGTTCATACTATCACTTACTTGTACTTGCCATGGGTGATCATAGAACATTAAGATCATTTGGAACATTTAGGAACATCATAGTCTTTACTCACAAGAACGCAGAGGCTTATAACACATTAGAAACAAAAGTACAAATAAGTACATCTCATAACCTTTCACACCCTATATCACTTAATCCGTACTTTCAACCACTTACAACATTATTATTTTATTGGCTCTCTTGGCCATACATATGATTCTTCTTTCATGGCACAATGACCGTATTTCATATTCCACACTTTCATATCTTTCCTTTCATGGATCATCATCCTAAATATCAACATATACAATATTCCGAAAATCACAACTTTAGGTTGATTAGTAATGAAGACTTTAAACACAATGGAATGCTTTCCGAGAAATGGAGTAAAATGATTGGCAATCGAAGCACAAGTTAAAATCATAAACAAGTAACACATCGTTTCTTCTTGAATTACTTTTTCCCAAAATGGACAATACACAATTTCCACTCACGAATATGTAAGAATGCAAAACACATTGAAAATACTCACTAAATATAACATTAGCTAAAACAGCCACATATGGGCATCACTTTAGTTCATAAGCTTTTAGGCAATTCTATTTTCAAAGTCAATTTTAGAATAGTTGAATCAAATCTCATTTCATAATCTTTCTCACATCATCTCATTTCATGGGCACCATTGGCCACAAGTATAACTTTCACTCTTGGCATGCTGGCCACACTTTATATCCCCAATTCACTTATTTTACTTCCAGCCATCTTTATAGGTTATCAACAATAAGACATTTCTAATCAAGACTTTAGGTACACATAGGCGCAATTTATGTCTTAAGCATATGGAGTTTTCTCACACAATTTGACATCATAACCTTCCTTTGAAACACCACTGAAAGATATAGCATTTAATACACATATCATTCTTGAACACATTCCCAAAAGATAACATAATATGATAGGAATATTCGGAACACGTTTTGAATACATAATTCTCGACACTTTGCTTATTTGAGACAATAAAATTTATTGGGAACAACTCGGAATATAGAATAAGGAAATTGAGACAACCATACTTGAAACTTATGAGAACATCATTGAATTCAATTCTAAGATAGTAGGTTAGCTAATATACCTTGCTTTGAGCTTTCTTTAAATTACTACAACGTTCCGAAAATTCTAGCAATTCCAATCTATTTTGAGATATAACAAAATTGAACACAAATTAGGAAGGTATTCATGGTTTTAGCTCATTTGAGCATTTTTATCAAACACTAGGTGTGCAAATTTGGCTACAAGGTTCTTCTACAAGATTTCCTTCATTTTACAACCCAATCTTTACTTATTTGAGCTCAACAATCTTTCCACAAACCTTATTAGTACATATATGTATAAATAATACTCTCATATCCAAGAATCATACTCCTAATCAACCATCTTCTACCCAAATTCGAAATTGAAAACTAGGGTATGGAACTTTACCTCTTAGATGAAGAACTTCTGAGATTTCCTTGTTAGATTTCAAAGCTTGGACAAGATCTTGATGAACAAAAAACTTCATCTTCTTCCTCTCTCTAGAACACTCTCACTTCTCTCTAAAAAACATCAGATAATTGCCCCAAAATAAACCCAAAGCCTATTTATCAAAATGAGGTTGTGTTATGAAAATAGAAAAATTAACCCTCCGAAAGCAGGTCTGCGGTCGCATAATGAACCACAGAATGGCTATGCGGGTCGCAAAATACACCGCAAAATCAGTGCCAAAAACTGGGCTGTACCGGTCCATTCTGCAACTAGTTTGCGGTCGCAGAAGAACTTTCGCGATCGCATAATTATTCTGCTATCGCAGAATTAGTCGCAAAATCTTATTTTTCCAGCCTTTGGTAATTTGGTCATAATCTCTTGTAGTAGTGTCCAAATGACAAACGGTTTGAAGCGTTGGAAACAAAATTCAAAGGGCTTTAATTTGATAGGTAGATCATCTCCTAAGTCATTATAGTATGGTCGCAGTATGCGTTTGAAGTAGGATCTTATGCGAACTCACTTGAAACTTTATCCCATCATAAAATTTTCAACATGACTTAGCCTTGGGTCTCTTCTTAGACCAAAAACCATTATTAATGCATATCATACATATATTATCATGATCAATTGATATTATTCATATAATAATCCTTGCCTACACACAAAATAATATATGTAGCGCACATCAACTTTCTTAATAGCGCATAAGTCCTTCAAAAATTTTCTGGGGTGTTACAGAAGTGCTGTGAGATGAAGAAGCCTCATCCATGGGCCCAGATTGCCCTTGTGGCCTGGACTGTGCAATTGCCTGCTCCTCCGGAATAGACACGGAATTGCCCTTAGAAGCTTCCTTAGATGGGACATAAGAGCTAGACTCAAAGAGGTCTGCACCCCTCCCTCTGCCTTTTGTGGCTTTCTTCCTGATGGGTTTGGGCTGGCTTAGGGGCAGGGTACCTCTACCTCGACCCCTAGAAGAGTCACCTCTACGTTTTGTAGTTTCGTCGCGGCCTTGCGATCGAACCGTTGTCTGTATCATAGCAAAGAGGATTGTTATTTGCAAGTCATCATTCAATATAGTCAAGAATTATATAGGCAAAGGAGAATATTGTGGACACAGTGAGATTACTATAGAAATAGCATGCTGCAGGAAATGGGAACTGCGGTCCGCACATTTCTGATGTGCGGCAGCAGGAAGGAAATGCGGACCACACAATTGCAAGTGCGGCCGCGCTTTTGACAAAAACCCTTCAGAGGCTAAAGTGCCTCCTCTCTGAAGATAGTGCGATGGCCTTTTTGCGGCCGCAGAATTCATCCGTGCTCTGCCGAATTTACAGTGCGGTCCGCATATTTTGGTTTCTCAAGAGGTATACCTCTGATAGACTATGCGGACCTAAGTGCAGCCCCTCTCAAAATTTTGCGGTCTCACAATTAAAGTGCGGTCGCAGAAGCACTTGCCTTCACCAGTTTCCCATCATAACTAAACTGTGGACCGCACAAATTGAAGTGCGGCCGCAGATTTCAAATTTCACAAACAGTCAGTCATATTTTCACTTTGATTTTGCAATTACTTGTAAAAATTGGTATGACAACATGGTATACACATCAGATCTCACTAACTCAACCCATTAGAGCATGTATTATCAACTATCCAGTACAGATCTACCCCACATGGACACATGGATGAACTCTAATAACAGATGGCCAAAAAAAAACTAAAATTTCAAAAATTAAACTAACACAAAAATTAACATGAAGTGAAGCATACCATATAGAATGGGTGCACTAAGTGTGTAAGCACATGTAGGTGTATGTGGTGGACAGTTTAAATCTCTCAGTAAAAACTTGCAGAGCAACAGTGATTGTGAGGAGGGTAAAAAGCGTAAAAGGAACTCAGAACTCATATTTATACTAGAGTCATTGAGAGGGAAAAAGACTGAGTGAGGCCGCACAATTTCATGTACAGTCCGCAATCTTTCACTTGGGCTTGACTTCTCTTATCCTCATGTGCGGTCCGCACATTTTTAGTGCGGCCACATAATTCTTCATGCGGTCACAGATTATCCCCGTACTTACAGACTCAAACTTCAGAGAGTTTACATTTTTACACTTTGGAAAGCTTTCAGTTGTGCGGTCCAGCACTTCTGCTGGGGCAAACGAAATTCTGCGGCCCGCACAATTAAAGTGTGGTCCGCAGTTCCTTCAACACTTAATCATTTTTAGTCCACCCTTATTGCGTGTAACACACAACCCTATAGTACACTTTAAATGAAGTTAGAACAACAAATAACATCTAACTATAAAAAGAAAAAGGAAAAAGAACATGGGTTGCCTCCCAAGAAGTGTCTGATTTAATATCACGGTATGACGCAATGTCAAAGCATCCTCAAGTGAAGTAAATAATCACCACCATGTGGCTTTCTCCAACCTTGCCTAAATAGTGCTTCACTCGGAGACCATTGACTCAGAATACTTCATTGTTCTTGTTTTTCAAGTCTAGTGCCCCGAAAGGCATCACACCAACAATTTCAACTGGGCCACTCCACTTGGATTTTAGCTTCTTGGGAAACATCCTCAACCTTGAGTTAACTGTTACATCCCATACTTTAATATTAGGATGAGTCGTAGTAATTCATATGAGCTTGAAGGGATTAAGACCATTCATGAGGTTATAAAGGATTTGTGACTATGTTATTGTAAGACCCCGTAAGTTTAACAACCTTGATACCGTTATATATATTTGATATGGTATTTTGAGTGGAACATTTTTGTAAAAGAAGGTTTGAAAAATATGATTTTATATAGTTATTAATATTACTACTTTTGAATATGCTTTAAATTATACACAAAATATGAGAAAGTTTATGAGATTTTCTTTATTGTAAAGATAGAAATTATTTTCTCACAAGAAAAGAAGGTTATTTTCTTACCATTTTAAGAATTAAGCGTACGAAAATTTATAATCTTTATATGAGATTAGGAAAATTAGAAGTTAAAAAAATATATGTATTTTTACATGGATGTTGTAATAAAATAATAGTGTATGTATTAATTTTATATGGTACCATAATTTATTAATATTTTAATAGTAGTACTTTAGTATGAGGATAAGACTATTTTTGAGGTTATAATGATTCGTTTGATGATTGTCTTGCAAATTTGGATAAAGTGTTAGCAAGCTGTGAAGAAACTAAATGAGTTTCGTTCAAGTTTGTCATTTTGAGATAAAATACGGTGCAAGCTATAATACCTCGTATTTATGGACTAGTGTCATACAAGGTACCACATGACCATGATAGTAAGGTGTAAAAAGTATGTTAAAAGTGAGTAGTATTTTAAGCAATTTGAGATAATTCTTGATTATGTTGGTAATGAGTTAATTATTGATTTAAGTAGATAAGTGTATGAATTGTTTTGTCCACGTGGGATCATGACAACAAAAGTAAAGTGTGACTAATATGTGTGAATGATACGGTGGTGTCACATTTTGGGATAAGAATGTTTGCTAAGCATGGAAGTTATAAGTGGGGTGGACCCCACGATCCACCAAGAAATATTAGTTGGGGATCCTTTATTTAAGTGGCTTTCTAGGCAAAACAATAAGGATATATACAGCAAGTATAATAGAGATACCCTTAAGCTCAATGAATAACAACAACAAAAGTACATGAGAAATCATATATTTCCATCTTTGGAGGAGATATAACGTGACTTCTATTTATGAAGAAGCAATCTTTTATCTTTGGATAAGTTAAAGAACCTCACGTGGCGGCTTTTGCCTTAGGAAAATTGTGACTCTTATATTCATTAAAATAGGTGGCAGAATCAAAATGGGACTTTGAGAGAAGGGATAGCTGGCAGTGGTAGTGTTTAAAGGGAGGAAACATAGGAGTTATTTTAATTCCTTCCATTCATTTTAATGTTAAGGGATATCTATTGAAGAAGGGAGATATTGTATTTTCTCGTGTGATCAGCGAAAACTAAGAGCAGACGCGTATCTATCTGCGGATTTCAACAACAGGGAGCCATAAAGTATTGAGATACTATTCGTGATGACGGAACTAGTAGCTGAAGAGTTCGTATGAGCATTCGAGGTTAGATGTTTATCAAAAGGATTTACTAGTCGTAGTCATCAAAAGATGGAATTGAGGTATGTTAAGGCTAATCCTTTCTTCTTTTGGCATAATCCAAGTAACGATACGTAAACGTAATGCTATTCCATAAGTGGTTCTACTCTTAGCAGTTAAGGATGTCTATGTTATTCATTCCTGTAAAGTTATATTCAAGTATGTCTAAGTACGTTCATAAGTCTCTATTGAGGTATATGATAAAGATGTTAATGTTTATAATATTATGATACATGCATATTTATTTACCACCGTGCTACGGCCGATTGGGCAGTTACACATTTACTATTGAGCTACGGCCAGTTAGGCAGACATGCATATTCATTTACCACCGTGCTACGGCCGGTTGGGCAGTGATGCATTTACCACCGAGCTACGGCCGGTAGGGCAGTCATGCATTTACCATCGCGCTACGGCTGGTCGGGAAGTTACCACTGATCAGTTGGGCAGTCATGCATCATACGATATGGATAAGAGTCTCAAAGAGAAGCATTATATATATATAAGTGTAATAAGTATGCATATACGGTGACACTTCAGAGATTCCGGTTGATTCTTATATGTCTTTAATTGATGTTGACTTATTGTTATGTTTCAGTTTTGCCTTATATACTCGGTACATTATTCATACTGACGTCCTTTTGTTGGGGACGCTGCCTTCATGCCTGTAGGTATAGATAATCAGTTTGACGAGCCCTCATAGTAGACGAGGTTAGCATTCAGCGAAGGATCGATAAGACTCCACTTCATTCGGAGTGCTGCCGAGTCTATGAGTCATCGTGTCAGAGTTTTCCTACAGACTTGTGGGTAGGCCGGTACCCTGTCCCATTTGATGTCAAATAATCTTAGAGGCCTTTTAGACATAGGTTCATTTTATACAGTATGTCTGAGGTTATGTATTCATGTTTTAAGAAAGATGGCTAATTGATATAGTGTTTTCCCACTTACAGTTGTACATTATGAGTTGTGGCCATGTGAGCCCATGATAGTTACAAAAGGAATGAGTTCAGCTAACTTGACCTATGTATGTTCTAGTTTTGGTCGAACGATCTTGAGTTACAGAGTGGTTCGCTTGGGCCAGCATGGTACCGGGTGCCAGCCACGCCTCCCCAAGTTTGGGACGTGACATAAACAACAATACAAGATCGCCCACCTTGAACTCTTTGTTCCAAATTGATTTTTCATGAAGATATTTCATCTTTTCTTTGTACAAGGACAAACTCGTAAATTCATGGTACCGGAACTCATCCAATTCATTTAAGTGTGCAACCTGCAAGTTAGCGGCTACAACCCAATCAAGATTCAATTTCTTTAGAGCATACATTGCCTTGTGCTCTAGTTCCACCGGAAGATGACAATCTTTCCCGAACACTAACCGGTATAGAGACATTCCGATAGGTATTTTGTAAGCCGTCCGATAAGCCCATAACGCATCATCAAGCTTCTTGGACCAATTCGTCCGATTAGCATTCACCGTTTTAGACAAGATACTCTTTATCTTCTGGTTGGGGACTTTCACTTGCCCACTAGCTTGTGGGTGATAGGGAGTCGTGACCTTGTGAGTAACACCATACTTGCTAAGTAAAGTGTCAAAATCTTTGTTGCAAAAGTGTGACCCCTATCGCTTATGATTGAACGTGGAATACCAAATCTTGTAAAAATATTCTTCTTCAAGAAAGCCACTACACTTCTCGCCTCATTGTTGCGTAAGGCGACGCCCTTAACCCATTTGGACACATAATCCACTGCGACTAAGATGTAAGTGTTTCCACAAGAACTCATAAAAGGAACCATAAAGTCAATTTCCCCAAACATCGAAAATATCAATCTCTAAGATGGTTGTGAGAGGCATTTTATTTTTCTTTGAGATTCCACCGGCCCATTGACATTCATCACATCTTTTCACCAAATCACTAATATTCTTGTAGAGAGTAGGCCAATAAAAACCACAACTAAGAAATTTTGCTGTCGTTCTTGCTCCACCATGATGATCACCATATGGTGAAGAATGACAAGCCCCAAGAATATCGCCTTGCTCTTCTTTCGGTACACATCTTCTAATCACCCCATCCGTACAAATCCAGAAAAGGTATGGTTCATCCCAATAATAATCTTGACAATCTTTCTTACAATTCTTCCTTTTGTTTGAAGAGAACTCATCCGGAATGATTCCACCACAAGAACATTTGCCAAGTCCGCAAACCATGGCACCTATTTCTTTGAAATTGCCAAAAGTTACTCATCGGGAGAGGAGTAATTGATTTTAAGGCCATCATGCAGCCTCCCCTCCTCCTCCAAATGAGACAAGTGGTCCGTCACTTGATTTTTACTACCTTTCCTATCTTGGATATCAATATCAAATTCTTGCAACAAGAGTGCCCATCTCATCAATCGTGCTTTGGAATCCTTTTTGCTCATAAGATAGCGAAGCGCCGCATGGTCCACATGGATAATAACTTTGGCACCCATCAAGTACGGGCGAAACTTCTCAATTGCAAACACAATAGCAATGAGCTCTTTCTCCGTAACGGTATAATTTACTAGGGTACTATTCATGTTCTTACTAGCATAGTAGACCGGATGGAAAATTTTGTAGATACGTTGCCCCAAAATTTAAAAAATATATAGAAATTAATTTTTGAGAAACGTTTTCCATTAACCATTCAAACATGAAAAGTAAGCGATAAAATCATTGATTTTTCAGGAAAACAGTTTAAGAATAATATTTTCCAAAGAAAATATTTTCCGTGATACCAAAAATACCCTAATCAAATCCATTTCACTTGAGGGATAAAAATGACCACATTGTAATGGTTCACACTAACTGATTCTTTTAAAGCGTGTATGTGCGTGTGTGTATGGGTATATATGGATAGTAAATATATTATATGTTTAGGACTAGGAGAGTTTTCCTTTTCCATATTTGTTAGAACTAATTTTTCTTTTCTATATTTGTTAGGCCTCATTTTCCATATTTGTTAGGACTAAGGTTTACTACTTGACTTGTATATATATTCTTATTAATCAATTAAAGAAGGCTAGCCTTTCTGTTCCACACTTGGCCATTATGTACTTGCGTATTTGGCATGGTATTAGAGCTAAGTCTGAGCCAACCCATAAGGAATTTAGAGTGACGTAACAATGGTAGGGGACAATGGTAAAGACGTCACAGCTACCGACGGTAATGGTGGTGGTGACGAAACTAACAAACGAAAGACCATATCTTCGTATGCTATAACATCTAATAACAATCCTGGAATTTTAATAATACAAGTGGCTCTAAAAGGAGAGAACTATGATGATTGGGCAAGGTCCATGAGACCACCTTGAGGGCGAGAAAAAAGTTAGAATTTATTGACAGAACAATCAGGAGACTAGATGAGAAGTCTCCAGATCTTGAAGATTGGTGGACCATCAACTCGTTGTTGGTTTCTTGGATTCAGAATGCTATTAAGCCTACTTTACGTTTGTCTATACCACACATAGAACTTGCTGAAGATTTATGGACTAGTATTAAAGAACATTTTTTGGTCTCCAATGGTCCAGGAATACAACAATTGAAGTCCGAACTTGCGGAGTGCAAACAAAAGGGCATGACAATAGTAAATTACTATGGAAAATTAACAAAACTCTGGGAAGAACTTGCTAATTTTGATCAAATACCGACTTGCACATGTAGTAAGTGCACATGCGATCTTGGTGCAATCTTGGAAAAGAAAAGGGTAAAGGAGAAGGTGCACTTTTTTTTTATGGGATTAGATTAAACACTATATGGAACAGTGAGGTCGAACTTACTCACCCAAGATCCGTTGCCAACTTTGAATCGAGTTTACTCGATGCTGGTACCAGACAAACATGTGAAGATGATGGCTTGAGGGACAGATGAATGTGGTGATGTTATTGCCTTTGCCGTGTAAGGGACATCCCCCTACGGAGGTCGGAATAAAGTGAAGGACAAAATTACGTGCTCCTACTGCAAGCGAACTGGACATGATTAAAAAAAGTTTATTCCAGTTATTAGGTATCCAGAATGGTGTGGAGACAGACCTTGCAGGTGGACGCGGTAGAGGACAACAACAACATAAAAGGGGTGGAATAGATGGAGATTGCATACGTGGCACTGAGTATCATGTGAATATTGCACAGGCCGTGGGAAGTAGCATCTTCGCAGCTGTGATGGGGCAGAAAAGGTTGGGCCTCCCAGGTTGAGCAATGAGCACTGGAAAATATTGATCACTATATTTAATAACCAACAGATAAGTTCGAATGAGAAGATGACCGGTAAGAAAAAGTATGTATCTTGGATCTTCTATACAGGAGCGACGAATCATATGACACTAAATCCTCAACTATTTTGTTTACAAATTATTACAGGTCCAAAATAATGAATATAAGTATAAATGTTACACACTGAACAACTGTAGGCCCAAAAGCAGGCCCAAATGAAAATAACCCAGTACTGTCTGGGCCTTCAACAGGCTCACATTCACACGAATAGTAAACCTAGATCCAAACACATCTCAAATAAGAGAGTGTGTCCATTGGCACAGCCCAAGGCCACACATGAATCATACCAAACCCAGCAATTACAGATTAACCACTTAACCATATAAGTTAACGAACTACACATAGCAATAAATTAAACAGCCCTGAAGTAATACCTCATAGGGACAAAATTAAATGACATTCAATAGGATTCACATAAAGCAAATTGGCACTTGCATTTTAGAAGCTAGGGTGATAGGATTGGTCAAACAAGGGCTTGAACATGAAACTAGGAAATCCAGTAGAACTTAGTTTCCACATGGTGAGTTTGACATAAAAAACTAACCACAAAGGTTCACAACAAGTGAAAAAGTATAGCATGCGCAACATTAGAAGAGTTGGGGAGGCATCTCACTTAGGTTAACAGGGTAAGCACACATACATGCTTAGTTTTCCAGAACAACAAGTTTAAAGTAAAGCATGAGCCAGAATTAGTCTAAAAGGGATTTTAAAACTAGGAATCTAAGGCATGAAGATCTGATAGAGTCATAATTAGAGAATGGCAATTACATATAGTAAACAAGCAAGTCCAAATACATTCAATAAGAATCATAATCATGCTGAGTATAACAAAAAGATTCCTAAGTCCAAATACATCATGGTAGGAAGATATGTCAATCTTAAGGTCAAATAGAATAGACAGACTTCAGAACTTAAGCCAATCGACTATGCACAATAATAGAAACTAAATGTATTGGGATTTATCTAGAAACCTAGGCAATACTAAAGAATGCAGTATTGACCAAATACCACATTAGAGAGCAACATGTTTAGCTAAAATACTAAGACAGTAGCTGGCACATAAGGCTCATATAAGCATAAAGCAGGGAAACGATAGAACATACATGAAGGATTCATCAGAAAGTAATTCATTCAAGAATGTTTTGGGCAGGATATAACCCCCTTAAGAATCCAAGACAAGGCATGTGAAAGGATCCATGAAGAGTAATAGGTGATAGGAATAGCAGAGCAGGCCGAAGGTAATCAAAAATCATTCGAAGCTCAGAATTCAAGTAGGTTTAGATACTATAAAAGCATAGGGTACAGGATAATGCTATGGCAAACATTAATACGAACAAAGGCAACAGTAGCATATGGATTCACAAAGTCCTAAATGACATGAACACAAGCAAAAGAGAATGGAATTATAAGATCCTCATTACTCACCAGTTTGAAGAATTATCGAGCTAATAAGGTAAAAAATTAGTGTCAGCGGCTTGCTTATCAGTAACAAGGAGAGAACATCAAAAATCCCAAGATTCTCAACGTGTCAGAGCTCCCAAGGGTCTCAGATGAACCCCGCACAGTGCCCACACTGAGAGAGGTCTAATAGTCGGATTCTAGTGGCCTTGGCTTTCAGCCGGCCAAGAGTATAATCTTAGAATAGTTTAGAGTGAGTGAATTTGAGGAAGCAGTAGCAATAACAGTAGGTTTTCATCTTCGAGGGGAAAGGGGGGTTTATATAGTAATTAAAATCAACACAAAAATAAGGAAATACAATCAATCAAACATAAACAAGGAAAGAAGAACATGCAAAAAATTAATTTAGAATCGGATTAGGAGAAGAAACCAGGTAAACCCTAGTTTGACTAGGATCAAAAATCGGCTGGAGATCTCGGTGAATCGGACCCTCATAGCCTTGCTATGAACGTATACAGACAATAAATCTTGGAGAGTGAAGCCGAATTCCCTTGATTCGAAGATTGGTACTTGTCAAAAATGGGCAAGTACTAAGTAACACCATATTTACGTAGGTAATAGCGGTATAATCCGTGAAAGGTAAGTAAATCATGGTAAAAATCCATGGATAAGTTGGATTCACAGGAGAATTGGGGCTGCGGCTAGGGTTTCTGAGGAGAGGGTAAGGTTTGAGATAAAGATTAAAACACCCCCCTAAAACATGGCAGCAAGCCACTTCTTGAGAACATGACTATTAGTTATCTTTGGTTAGGTGGCAAGTAACATGTCAAGAACAAAGACACCTCTTTTCTTATGATTTAAATACAAAGACTTGTAAGTAAGGTGGTAAGTACAAAACCTTTCATTTCTATTATTTGAATACAAAAGACTTCATATCAGAACTTAGCAACACTTCACTTCATAACAGAACGTTAGCATATCTTACAATTCAAGTTCCTACAAAGACATTAACAACGAGATTTCTTCAACCAAATCCAACGAAGAATTATTAGAAGCTTAACAACATAAACATTTTGCGGTTCTAAAAGAGTACGGTGCAACCTTTTTTAAGAATATCATACGCATTTTTCCCTACTCCAGGTATGTTAAGGCTATCCCTTCTTTCTTTTTGGCATGATCCAAATTATACAGATGAAACGAGCAAACGTATAATTTTCATAAACGACTCTATTCACAGAAATACTAGGGGTCTATGTGTCCTTGATTCCCCATGTGACATATTATTATATCTTCTGTTCATGGTTCTCAGAATAATACGCAGTTGACAAAAGTTTATCCGAAAGGAATATTGAGATTATTAACATATTTTCATATATTTCATTCATTTATAAATGTACATTGACCCATGACCAGATGGCACTATATACGCGTATTTATATGTATATGTATATATATGTATATGGGATATGAGAAAAAGGTTACGGCGTTATATACGCACCACCACCTGATCAGTTGGTATATGTTGATGATGTTGCCCACAGTGGCCGAGACGATATGATGGGATGCCCTCAGAGGCTTGATGATGTTATGAAACACGTACCTATGCACGATATGAAATTCATACGCATATGCATGACACTATAATTATTTCACGATTTACAGAGTTATCCAGACCTACAGGTTGAGTCATTTACTCTATATTTCTTCCACGTATGTTATGTACTTATTTATGTGTCTTACATACTCGGTACATTATTCATACTGATATCCGTTTGTTGGGGACGCTGCAATCATACCTGCAGGTATAGATAATCAGTTTGACGAGCCCTCATAGTAGACGAGATTGGCATTCAATGAAGGATCGGTAAGACACCACCTCATTCGGAGTGCAGCCGAGTCTATGAGTCATCGTGTCAAAGTTTTGGTACAAACTTATGTGTAGGCCGGTACCCTGTCCCATTTGATGTCAAATAATCTTAGAGGCTTTGTAGACAGAGGATCATTTTGTACAGTATGTCAGAGGCCTTGACGGCCCATATGTATTCATGTTTTAAGAATGATAGTTACGGATACAAGTGTTCGCCTATTTATACTTGTACATTATGAGTTATAGCCATGTTGGCCCATGATAGTTACAAAAGGAATGAGTTCAGTCAACTCGACCTATGTATGTTCTAGTTTTTGTCGAATAATCATGAGTTACAGAGTGGTTCGGTTGGGCCATCTCGGCACCGGGTGCCAGCCACGGCTTCCCAGGTTTGGGGCGTAAAGAAAGTGGTATCAGAGCGGGTCGTGTCCTAGGAAGTCTACAAAACCGTGCCTAGCAGAGTCTCACTTATGAGTGTATTGCGCGCCACATTTATAATTGAGAGGCTATAGGGCATTTAGGAAATGTTACCCTTCTTTTGTTTTCAGATCGTGCCATAGAGCCAAGTCGTAAGAAGCACCAGAGGTGCTGGTATCACAGTTGAGCTTTAAGGCGTAATGTGGAAGGGAATTTACGAAAGAAATAGGAGATACGATGCGAGATTGAAAGGTAAGTGAGATAAAGGTGAAGAAGATACGAGATACTCAAGTACAAAAGGTTATGAATAGTCCAGAGCTCAAATAGAGTTTTGGTTTTAGTTTAGTATATAGAGGAGACCCTAGTGAGAGTGTTGAAAATCTCAAAGAGTTAACATTCGAGGACGAATGTTCTAAAGGGGGGAAGGATGTTACATCCCGTACTTTTCTACAGAGGAATTGTGACCATAAGACCCCGTAAGTTTAACAACCTTGATACCTTTAGATACATTTTTATATGGTATTTATATTGAGTGAAACATTTTTGTAAAAAGTTTGAAAAATATAATTTTATATAATTATTAATATTACTACTTTCGAATATATTTTAAATTATACACATAATATGAGGAAGTTTAGGAGATGTTTTTTATTGTAAAGATAGAAATTATTTTCTCACAAGAAAAGAAGGTTATCTTTTTACCATTTTAAGAATTAAGCGTACGGAAATTTGTACACTTTATATGAGATTAGGAAAATTAGAAGTTGAGGAAAAATATGCATTTTTACTTGTATGTTTTAATAAAATAATAGTATATGTATTGATTTTATATGGTACCATATGACCACGATAATATGATGTATAAAGTATATCAAAAATAAGTAGAATTTTAAGTAATGTGAGACAATTCTTAATTATGCGGGTAATTGATTAATTATCGGGTAACGGGATATTACCTAGTTAATTAATAAATTATAAGATAAAGATTAAAACACCCCTCCTCCTCCCCCCCCCCAAAATGTGGCAGCAAGCCACTTCTTGAGAACATGACTATTAGTTATCTTTGGTTAGGTGGCAAGTAACATGTCAAGAACAAAGACACCTGTTTTCTTATGATTTAAATACAAAGACTTGTAAGTAAGGCGGTAAGTACAAAACCTTTCATTTCTATTATTTGAATACAAAAGACTTCATATCATAACTTAGCAACACTTCACTTCATAACAGAAAGTTAGCAATTCTTACAATTCAAGTTCCTACAAAGACATTAACAACGAGATTTCTTCGACCAAATCCAACGAAGAATTATTAGAAGCTTGGCAACGTAAAAATTTTGCGGTTCTAAAATAGTACGGTGCAACCTTTTCTAAGAATATCATACGGATTTTTCCCTACTCCAGGTATGTTAAGGCTATCCCTTCTTTCTTTTGGCATGATCCATACGATACGAACGAAACAAGCAAACGCACAATTTTCATAAACGACTCTATTCACAGAAATACTAGGGGTCTCTGTGTCCTTGATTCCCCATGTGACATATTATTATATCTTCTGTTTATGGGTCTCAGAATAATACGTAGTAGACAAAAGTTTATCCGAAAGGAATATTGAGATTATTAACATATTTTCATGCATTTCATTCATTTATACGTATACATTGACCCATGACCAGATGGCATTATATGCGCGTATTTATATGTATATGTATATATGTATATGGGATATGAGAAAAAGGTTACGGCGTTATATACGCACCACCACCTGATCAGTAGGTATATGTTGATGATGTTGCCCACAGTGGCCGAGACGATATGATGGGATGCCCTCAGAGGCTTGATGATGTTATGAAACATGTACCTATGCACGACATGACATTCATACGCATATGTATGACACTATAATTATTTCATGATTTACAGAGTTATCCAGACCTACAGATTGAGTCATTTACTCTATTTTTTTTCCACGTCTGTTATGTACTTATTTATGTGCCTTACATACTCGGTACATTATTCGTACTAATGTCCTTTTGTTGGGGACGCTGCAATCATGCCTGCAGGTATTGATAATCAGTTTGACGAGCCCTCATAGTAGACGAGATTGACATTCAACGAAGGATCGGTAAGACTCCACCTCATTCGGAGTGCAGCCGAGTCTATGAGTTATCGTGTCAAAGTTTTGCTATAGACTTATGAGTAGGTCGGTACCCTGTCCCATTTGATGTCAAATAATCTTAGAGGCTTTGTAGACAGAGGTTCATTTTGTACAGTATGTCAGAGGCCTTGACGGCCCATATGTATTCATGTTTTAAGAATGATAGTTATGGATACAAGTGTTCGCCTATTTATACTTTTACATTATGAGTTATGGCCATGTTGGCCCATGATAGTTACAAAAGGAATGAGTTCAGCCAACTCGACCTATGTATGTTCTAGTTTTGGTCGTATGATCATGAGTTACAGAGTGGTTCGCTCGGGCCAGCTCGGCACCGGGTGCCAGCCACGACTTCCTATGTTTGGGGCGTGACAAAGTGATATCAGAGCGGGTCGTATCCTAGAAAGTCTACAAAACCGTGCCTAGTAGAGTCTCACTTATGAGAGTGTTGCACGCTACATTTATAATTGAGAGGCTATAGGGCATTTAGGAAATGTTACCCTTCTTTTGTTTCCAGATCGTGCCATAGAGCTAAGTCGTAAGAAGTCAGTATGAAGCTTTCGCCAGCTTTTGTATGCACCAGAGGTGCTGGTATCACAGTAGAGCTTTAAGACGTAATGTGGAAGGGAATTTATGAAAGAAATAGGAGATACGATGCGAGATTGAAAGGTAAGTGAAGTAAAGGTGAAGAAGATACGAGATACTTACAAAAGGTTGTGAATAGTCCAGAGCTCGGATAGAGGTTTGGTTTTAGTTTAGTATACAGAGGAGACCCTAGCGAGAGTTTTGAAAATCTCAAAGAGTTAACATTCGAGGACGAATGTTCTAAAGGGGGGAAGGATGTTACATCCCTTACTTTTCTACAGAGGATTTGTGACCATAAGACCCCGTAAGTTTAACAACCTTGATACCGTTAGATACATTTTGTTATGGTATTTATATTGAGTGGAACATTTTTGTAAAAAGTTTGAAAAATATGATTTTATATAATTATTAATATTACTATTTTCGAATATATTTTAAATTATACACATAATATGAGGAAGTTTAGGAGATTTTCTTTATTGTAAAGATAGAAATTATTTTCTCACAAGAAAAGAAGATTATCTTTTTACCATTTTAAGAATTAAACGTACGAAAATTTGTACTCTTTAGATGAGATTAGAAAAATTAGAAGCTGAGAAAATATATGCATTTTTACTTGTATGTTTTAATAAAATAATAGTGTATGTATTGATTTTATATGGTACCATATGACCATGATAGTATGATGTATAAAGTATATCAAAAATAAGTAGAATTTTAAGTAATGTGAGACAATTGTTAATTATGAGGGTAAATGGTTAATTATCGGGTAACAGGACATTACCTAGTTAATTAATAAATTATAAGATAAAGATTACCCCCCCCCCTCCCCAAAAAAAAATGTGGCAGCAAGCCACTTCTTGAGAACATGACTATTAGTTATCTTTGGTTAGGTGGCAAGTAACATGTCAAGAACAAAGGCACCTCTTTCTTACGATTTAAATACATACTTGTAAGTAAGGTGGTAAGTATAAAACCTTTCATTTCTATTATTTGAATACAAAAGATTTCATATCAGAACTTAGCCACACTTCACTTCATAACAGAAAGTTAGCAATTCTTACAATTCAAGTTCCTACAAAGACATTAACAACGAGATTTCTTCGACCAAATCCAACAAAGAATTATTAGAAGCTTGACAATGTAAAAATTTTGCAGTTCTAAAAGGAGTACGGTGCAACCTTTTCCAAGAATATCATACGGATTTTTCCCTACTCCAGGTATGTTAAGGCTATCCCTTCTTTCTTTTTGGCATGATCCAAATTATACAGAAGAAACGAGCAAACACACAGTTTTCATAAACGACTCTATTCACAGAAATACTAGGGGTCTCTGTGTCCTTGATTCCACATGTGACATATTATTATATCTTCTGTTCATAGGTCTCGGAATTATACGCAATTGACAAAAGTTTATCCGAAAGGAATATTGAGATTATTAACATATTTTCATGCATTTCATTCATTTATACATGTACATTGACCCATGACCAGATGGTGTTATATACGTGTATTTATATATATATGTATATATATGTATATGGGATATGGAAAAAAGGTTACGGCGTTATATACGCACCACCACCTGATCAGTTGATATATGTTGATGATGTTGCCCACAGTGGACGAGACGATATGATGGGATTCCCTTAGAGGCTTGATGATGTTATGTACACCTATACCTATGCATGACACGACATTTATATGCACGTGCATGCCATTATAAATGTTTCAGAAATTACAAATTTATTCAGACTTACAGATGGATTTCTTTATTCCATGTTTCATCTATGTCTTTTATGTACTGATTTTCCTGCCATACAGTACATTATTCGTACTGTAACGACCTTACTTGTCGTTTTAGGAATTAGCACCCCGTCCAATGACTTAAGGTCTCGAGAAGCTTCGTAATATGTATTATGACTCGCGTGTGTGGTCGAGTTTGATTTTCGGATGATTCGGAATTTAATTTAAAGAAAAATTCTCATTTTGAAGCTTAAATGGAAAGAGTTGACCGGAGAGTTGACATTTGAGCAAACGACTCCTGAATGGAATTTTGATGATGTCAATAGCTCCGTACAGTAATTTTAGACTTAGGAGCTGTCCGAAAAATTATTTGGAAGTCCGTAGGGCAATTCGACCCATTTTGGCAAAAGTTGGAAAATAGAAGATTTCAGACTTGTGTGCAAAATTTTGGAAAATAGAAGGAAAATAGTAATTTTGATTTGAGAAATGGGAATAGCTCCATTACATCAATTATGACTTGTGTGCAAAATTTAAACTCATTCCGGATTGATATTTGTTACGTTTCGGCACAAATATAAAAGTTGGAGGATTTGAAAACTTATAATTCGATTCGATGCACGATTCGTAATTTCAGCATTGTTTGATGTGGTTTGAAGCCTCGACTAAGTTCGTATTGTATTTTTGGACATGTTGGTATAATTAGTTGAGGTCCCGGGTGCCTCGGGTGGATTTCAGAAGTTTAACGAAGCAATTCGAACTTGGAAGAAGCTGCTGGAAAATGGCAGCAGCGGTTGGAATCGCACCTGCGGAATTTTGGGCGCAGGTGCGACCACACAGAAGCGAGGGAGCCATCGCAGAAGCGAAGATGGAAGTACATGGCAGTGATCGTAGGTGCAAAGAAAATCCCGCACCTGCGGAACCGCAGAAGCGGGAAAGGAAGGCGCAGAAGCGACTGTTTGCGCAGATGCGCATGTTGCATCGCACGTGCGAATGCGCAGAAGCGGAAAGGATTCCGCAGGTGCTATGTGTTTGTTGGCAATGGCCTTCGCAGAAGTGAGATTTCACTCTCAAAGCGAGCACACATGTGCGAAAATTAGTCCGCAGGTGCGAAACTGGCAGAAACATAAGGATGGAACCTGGCCATTTTTGGCATTTTGTTTTGGAATTTTTAGAGCTCGAATTTGGGCGATTCTGGAGGAATTATTCACAAGCTTGGTTGGGGTAAGTAATCTATATCCTAAAGTGATTATATTTCATGAATCTATGATTATATTCATCGTTTAATTTGGATTTAAATGGAAGAAATCAAGATTTTTACAAAATCTTCCAAAAATAAAAATTTAAGATTTGGAGGTCGAGTTCTTATTGGAATTTGTGAAATTGGTATGGTTGAACTCGTATCGTAATGGGTGTTCGGATTTCATAAAAATTTTATCGGGTTCCGAGGGGTGGGCCCCGCGTTGACTTTTGTTGACTTTTTGGAATAAATTTTTAAGTCGACGTATTATTATCCGGAATTATTTCCGATGAATTTTAATGAAGTTATATAATTAATTTGGTTAGCTTTGAGTGGTCCGGAGGTCAATTCAAGCAAGAAGACGATTTTGGAATATCGGCATAACTTCAAAAAGGTAAGTGTCTTGCCAAACTTTGAGTGGGGGAATTACCCCTTAGGCATCTCTTATATGCCGTTTTTGAAATGTGAAAAGCCGTGTACGCGAGGTGACGAGTACGTACTCGGGCTTGTATGTACAATATATATTGGGTTTAAGTCTTAAGCATATTGTGTAGTAAATTGGGAAATTGTGGAAAATTATTAAATCATCTTTTTGCCATGCCTAAATCCTTATTGTTGAATTTGTTTTTATATGATAATATGATGTGATTGTTACTTGAAATATTTATGAAATTTTGTGAGTATTGTTGGTTTAATATTTCTTGGAAATTAATTCCAATATGAATTTTTTTATGCAAATAATTAATTTAAGCGAGCTTAAGAATAAGTGTTAATATAATTATCTAAATTTGCATTAATGAAGGTTTTGCTTTATGCTGAGTAATTTCTATCTCTATTGATTATTTTTGGATGTTATATATATTGTGTGGAGCCTTGGGCTATTTGTTAGAAATTAATTGATTTTGTTATATCTTTGGAATCTGGTTGTGGTCATTGGGCAAATTGTGATATAAATTAATTTTATTATGTTGTCATGTTAAATTCCCATGTAAATTGTTGTGTTGTGTGGGTTATTATTTTGGGGAGATAAGGGTGGCATTTCACCGTTGATATTATGTGGGTATAAGGGTGACATTTCACTGTTGTTGTGTTTGTTGGAATATTATCTGGGCGGAGCGATAAGGGTGGCTATAGGAGCGATAAGGGCGGCAATAGGAGCGATAAGAGTGGCTATAGGAGCGATAAGGGTGGCAATAGAAGCGATAAGGGTGGCTATTGATATTGTCTGGGTGGAGCGATAAGGGTGGCTATTTGAGTGATAAGGGTGGCAATAGGAGCGATAAGGGTGGCTATTGTCAGAGACGATATGTGATGATTTGGGTTTGTGGTGTTGATAATTTTCATGTGATGTTGTGATTTACTTATGTTTATTTTTATACCTTGTGCAATTTGACTTGTTGATGGTAAATTGATAACAATCTGATTTATATTGAAATTGAGAGCCTGTGGCTATTGCTAGGCGAATTATAAAATGAAATGTGGGCACGAGGTGTCGTGAGTAAATAATGAGGATATTTGGCACGTGAATTGTCCGTACAGTTGTGATATGAAATGTGGGCACGAAGTGCTGTGATGAAATGATAATGATAATTGGCACGTGAATTATCCGTGCAGTTGTGATATGAAATGAGGTGTCACATGGTGACTCTTTAATTGAAAGAATTATATTCAAAATATTTATTTGGAAGGATTTTTACTTAGAAAGTATTATATGAAAGAATAGTATTTGAAAGATATTTATTTGAGGAAATTATATTTGAAAAGATTTATTGAAAGAATTATATTTGAAAAATAATTATTTGAGAAAATTATATTTGAAAGAGAGTTATTTGGAAGAATTATATGTGAAAGACATTTATTTGAAGGACTTGATTTAATTGGGTGTAATTGTGTTTATTAATTGTTGAGTGATATTAATGGTATTCTTGTTGTATGTTGTGCATATAACTGGTTGTTTTATCCTGCCCTTATTATTATTTGTTTCCTATTATTTTGTATATTATATTGCATAGGTTATTAGACTAGTGGGTGTCTTGACTGTACCTTGTCTCTACTCCATTGAGGTTAGTCTTGATACTTACTGGGTACCGACCGTAGTGTACTCATATACACTTCTTCACATTTTTTTGCAGAGCCAGTATTGGAGATATCGGACTTGAGCAGAGTTAAAGCGCGATCGTAAGGATTCAAGGTAGAGCTGCTTGGCCGTCGTAGTCCCTTGGAGTCTTTTCATTTCATTGTACTGTTAATTTGTAATCAAACAGTATTGTATATTTTGTCCTCGTGATCATTCCATGTATCCAGTTAGAGTTCGTGACTCAGTACTACCAGTCTTGGGAGGTTGTGTATTGTAATTATTTCCGATGTTAGTTTTTATTAAAAAATGGCTTCAAAAGGTAATCTAAATCGGCTTACCTAGTCTTAGAGACTAGGTGCCATCACGACACATGTGGTGGGATTTTGGGTCATGACAAGTTGGTATCAGAGCCCTAGGTTCATAGGTTCTACCAGTCACGAACGAGTCTAGTAGAGTCTTGCGTATCGGTTCGGAGACGTCTATACTTATCTTCGAGGGGCTACAGAACTGTTAGGAAATTTCCATTTCTTTCATTCTTGTTGTGCGGAATTTGTTGAATTTGGAATTTGAACCTTTGTATCTCCATTCTCTCACAGATGGTGAGGACACGTGCTACTGGGTTAGCTGAGCAGACATCCGTACATACTACTAGGATTGCAAGAGATCGGGGCCGAGGTAGAGGACGAGGAACGGCATGTGCTGCGACTAGAGCACCTGTCAGAACAACAGTTGAGGAGCCACTAGTAGCTCCAGTTGGGGGACAGGTACCAGAAGCACCTGTTGTTACCCCCGGACTTCGGGAGACTTTAGCACAGTTCTTGAGTATGTTATTAACTCAGGCGGGATTGATTTCTGTTGCACCAAATATTCCATAGATTGGGGGAGTAGCTCCGACTCCTACCACAACTCCAGAGCAGCATGTTCACGTTGGTCAGATTCCGGGTGTAGCACCGGTACAACTTGTTATTCCGGTTCGGCCTAAGGTCAGGCCCGAGGCATTAGAAGAAGAACAAAAGAGACTTGAAAGGTTTAAGAGGTATAGTACACCTACTTTCAGTGGCACAGCTACAGAGGATGCCCAAGAATTTCTAGAAAATTGTCACCGTATTCTCCGTACCATAGATATTGTGGAGGTGAGCGAAGTTGCCTTTACTACATTTCAACTGTCAGGCGCAGCGTATCAGTGGTGGAAAATCTATGAAGAAGGTAGACCAGCCGATGCAACACCACCAACTTGGGCTCAATTTTCAAAAATGTTCTTGAAAGAATTTATTCCCCAGACTCTCCGGGATGCGTGGCGCACAAAGTTTGAACGGTTGCGTCAGGGCACTATGACAGTGTCAGAATATGCTCTTAGGTTCAGTGAGTTAGCCCGTCATGCACTTATATTAGTTCTTACAATCAGAGAACGGGTCCGCAGATTCATTGAGGGGCTCGATTATGATATTAAAATATGCATGGCTCGAGAGTTGAAAACCGATACTCCATTTCAACAAGTAGTGGAGATTGGAAGGAAGATTGAGGGTGTTTTAGGCAAGGAAAGAGAGTCTAAGGAGGCCAAAAGGTCTCGAAGATTTGGAGGGTTCAGTGGATTTTACACTTTAGCTAGGACCCATTATAGCGGAGGCTCGAGCAGTTGGTCAGCCCAGTCCGCACATCAGATTACTTAGGGTGCTCCAATTTACAGTGCACCACCGACACGAGATTCTTACAGTGGTTGTTCCAGTTATCCGGCACAGACTCAGTACGAGCAGCCGCGACCTCAGAGGGATTGTTATGAGTGTGGTAATACTAGGCATATCATGAGAGATTGTCCCAGACTTGGGAGGGGTAGATTTCATCAGAACACTCTAGCTACAAGCTTTATTCCAGTCGATACTACACGTGCACAGTCAGCTAGAGGTAGAGGAGAGGCGGGTAGTGGACGCCTAAGAGTTGGAGGCACGACCCATTGATTTAATCACTATGATTTGGCTGAGGCCAATACACCAGATGGTGTCGTTACAGGTACGATCCTGATTTTTATTATAAAAGGATATTTTTCTTAATTTGATTCGGTTCTAAATTTTAAGGTGAGTCCTCCTATTATGCTCCACTTCTGGGTGAGCTTCATAAATTTGTGACCCACTAATATGTTTATCCCTGTTGGGAGATTTGAAGGTGTGAACCCGTGTCTGTCATTTAATTTTGTACACCATTGAGGGCTATAAGTCCAAAAGTAATTTTTATTATTCATTACAGTGGGTTTAATGTGTTTAGGAATAATTGATTCCAATCTTTATGAATTATACGCCCTACCAGTATGAGGGTTCATTATGTGTTGTGAAAACTGTTTATGAAATATATTGAAAAGAAGAAAGAAAGGAAATTCAAATTTCAGTTGGCACAATGTGCAAAATGCTTGTGATTCGGAGTTGAGGACGAGATTCTCACATTTTATATATGATGTGAAATATTTAAACCAGGCTACAAGTCGCGGTGGAAGTTATGTAAGGACGAGGTCCTTGTGGTGAAATATTTATGAGTTTAGTATTCTCCCTTTGTGAAATTAATTTGTACAATAATATTAATAGGGAGTCATGCCTGTTAGGCTTATTTGATAATTTTTATATATTTTTCTGTTCATATTCAGCCATTTTCATGATGTTAACATTGAGTTTTAACCTATGAGATGATTGCCCGGGTGGCGTTAAATGTGACTCATTAATCCGAGTAAGTAATCATGAGGTCTTCATGCCTCACATTCTATTGTCAGTATTGTGAAAATTTAAAATGCGGTGGTAGTTAATATGAGATTAATTGATGATGCTGGAATAAATTATGAACGACTTATAAGACCTGAGATGTGGTGATGAGCATACATATGATGTGCTTCATTTCCTGATATCATAATGATAATGCAGTGCTTGTAATGCTGAGATTGGTGTTATTGACACCTTGTGGTATTTTGTTGGGTTGTGGATGTGTTCTTAGGAGTTGTTTTGGTGTTACTCTGGAGGATTGGAGGATTGAGATTTGCAAAGGAAGAGATAAGTTATGTTATGTGTTTGAGGGCGAATGATCCTAAGGGGGGAAGAATGTAACACCCCAGAAAAAATTTGAAGTACTTCAACACTATCGAGAAAATTGATGTGCGTTGGCACGAGTTACTATAGCGAGTTAAGACTAATTCCTTGCGTTGTTGTGAAAATTAGACCTTTTGAAATGTTTAGAGTGTAAGAAATTGATCTTAAAGCTTACAAATATGGATAAAATAAATAAACTCAAATGAGATGATGTTGTCATGCTTAACTCAAATGCGGTAACATAGGATCAACCGTGAGTATATGTGTAAAAGTAAAATCATTAATTTGGTAACCTCAGAATAATTCTTAGAACGTTCGAGGACGAACGTTTGTTTAAGAGATGGAGAATGTAACGACCCTACTTGTCGTTTTAGGAATTAGCACCCCGTCCAATGACTTAAGGTCTCGAGAAGCTTCGCAATATATATTATGACCCGCGTGTGTGGTCGAGTTTGGTTTTCGAAAGATTCGAAATTTAATTTAAAGAAAAATTCTCATTTTGAAGCTTAAATGGAAAGAGTTGACCGGAGAGTTGACTTTTGAGCAAACGACTCCTTAATGGAATTTTGATGAGGTCAATAACTCCGTACGGTGATTTTGGACTTAGGAGCATGTCCAAAAAATTATTTGGAAGTCCGTAGGGCAATTCGACGCATTTTGGCGAAAGTTGGAAAATATAAGATTTTGGAAAATCCTACCGAAGGATGAATTTTTGATAAAGAGGTTGGATTTTGATTCCGGAAATGGGAATAGCTCCATTACGTCAATTATGACTTGTGTGCAAAATTTGAAGTCATTCCGGATTGATTTGATACGTTTCGGCGCAAAATATATAAGTTGGAGGATTTGAAAACTTATAATTCGATTCGATGCGCGATTCATAATTTCGGCATTGTTTGATGTGGTTTGAAGCCTCGACTAAGTTCTTATTGTATTTTTGAACATGTTGGCATAATTGGTTGAGGTCCCGGGGGCCTCGGGTGGATTTTGGAAGGTTAACGGAGCAATTCGGACTTGGAAGAAGCTGTTGGAAAAAGGATGGTTCTATACGTATGTGTATTGATTATCGCCAGCTGAACAAAGTTACAGTGAAGAATAGGTATCCATTGCCTCGTATTGATGACTTATTTGATCAGTTACAGGGTGCCAGAGTGTTCTCCAAGATTGACTTACGTTCAGGCTATCATCAGTTAAAAATTCGGGAGCCAGATATCCCAAAGACTACCTTCAGGACTCCGTATGGTCACTATGAGTTCTTTGTGATGTCTTTTGGGCTGACCAATGCCCAACAGCTTTTATGCACTTGATGCACAGTGTGTTCCGGCCTTATCTTGACTTCTTCGTCATTGTGTTTATTGACGACATTCTGGTGTACTCTCGGACTCGGGAGGATCACGAGCAGCACCTAAGGACTGTGCTTCAGACTTTGAGAGAAAAGAAGTTGTATGCAAAATTTTCTAAGTGTGAGTTTTGGCTAGACTCAGTGGCATTCTTGGGCCATGTAGTATCGAGTGATGGAATCAAGGTGGATCCGAAGAAGGTGGAAGCAGTGCAGAGTTGGCCTAGACCGTCATCGGCTACGGAGATCCGTAGTTTTCTTGGTTTGGCGGGGTATTACCGTCTCTTTGTAGAGGGATTCTCATCTATTGCAATGCCTATGACCAGGCTAACCCAGAAGGGTGCTCCGTTCAGGTGGACAGAGGAGTGTGAGGAGAGCTTTCAGAAGCTCAAGACGGCTTTGACTACAACCCCAATATATGTATTGCCTACAGGTTCGGGGTCTTACACTGTATATTGTGATGCGTCGTGGATTGGTGTTGGCGCAGTGTTGATGCAGGATGGTAGGGTGATTGTCTACGCATCCAGACAGCTGAAGGTGCATGAGAAGAACTATCCTGTCCACGACCTTGAGTTAGCAGCTATTGTTCATGCCCTGAAGATTTGGCAGCACTATTTGTATGGTGTTCCTTGTGAAATTTACACCGATCATCGGAGTTTGCAGCATCTGTTCAAGCAAAAGGATCTTAACTTGTGTCAGCGGAGGTGGTTGGAGCTACTTAAGGACTATGAAATCACCATTTTGTACCACCCGGGGAAGGCCAATGTGGTGGCTGATGCTTTGAGTCGCCGGATGGAGAGTTTGGGGAGTTTAGCATACCTTCCAGCAGCAGAGAGACCCTTAGCATTGGATGTTCAAACCTTAGCCAGCCAGTTAGTGAAATATTTCTGAGCCGAGTCAAGTGTTGGCTTGTGTGGTCTCCCGGTCTTCTCTTTATGATAGCATCAGGGAGCGTCAGTATGATGACCCCCACCTGCTTGTCCACGGTTCAGCACGGTGATTCTAAGGAGGTCACTATTGGGGATGATGGCGTATTGAGGATGCAGGGCAGGCTATGTGTGCCTAATGTAGATGGGTTGCATGAGTTGATTCTTCAGAAGGCTCATTGCTCGCGGTACTCCATTCATCCGGGTGCCGTGAAGATGTATCAGGACATGAGGCAGCATTACTGGTGGAGGAGAATGAAGAAGGACATAGTGGAGTATGTGGCTCAGTGCCTAAATTTCCAGCAGGTGAAGTATGTGCATCACCGACCAGGTGGGTTGCTTCAGAAGTTAGAGATTCCGGAATGGAAGTGGGAGCGAATCGCTATAGATTTCGAGGAGCCAGTGGCTATTTTGGACAGGCAAGTTCGAAAGCTAAGGTCAAAGAACATTGCTTCCGTAAAGGTTCAGTGGAGGGGTCAGCCGGTCGAGGAGGCGACTTGGGAGACCGAGCATGTTATGCGCAGCCGCTATCCTCTTCTTTTCACCACTTCAGGTATGGCTTTATGCTCGTTCGAGGACAAACGATTATTTTAAGAGGGGAAGGATGTAACGACCCAGCCAGTCGTTTCGAGAGTTATAGCCTTGATCCCTTATTAACTGCTTCTCCCATATCTTTTTCTGCTATTGTGACTTGCCGGAAGGTTTCTTTTTGGTTTTTGAAGTGTTTTAGGACACTTAGTCCCTAAATAGAGGTTTAAGCCTTAGGATTTGGACCGTAGTCCGAACTGTGTGAAGATGACTCCGGAATTTTTGTCGGTTCCGTTAGCTCCGTTAGGTGATTTTGGACATAGGGGCGCGTCCGGATAGTGTTTTAAAGGTCTGTAGCTCATTTAGGCTTGAAATGGCGAAAGGCGAAGTTTTCGAGATTTTGATTGGTAGTGGACTTTTTGATATCAAGGTCGGATTCTGATTCCGGAAGTTGGAGTAAGTCCCTAAGGTTGATTATGACTTGAGTGCAAAATTTGGGGTCAATCGAACGTGGTTAGATCGGTTTCGACATCGATTGTCGAATTTGGAAGTTTCAAGTTCTTTAAGTTTGAATCGGAGGATGATTTGAGATTTCAGCGTTGTTTGATATGGTTTGAGGGCTCGACTAAGTTGGTATGGTATTTTAGAACTTTTTGGTATGTTTGGTTGAGCTCCTGGGGGCCTCGGGTTGATTTCGGATGGTTAACGGACCTTTTGAACTTATGAGAAGATAGCAGATTTCTGGTGTTTTTGTTGCAGACATTTCTTCATCGCGTTCGTGAGAGAGGTCTCGCGATCGCGTAGGGCATCTGAACAATTAAGAATCTTAAGCATATTGAGATTTTCTAACACAATTTAGCATCATAACCTTCATTTGAAACACGACTCAAAGACATAGCATTTTAATACACATATCATTCTTAAACACATTCCCAAAGGATAACATAATGTGATAGGAACATTCGGAACATGTTTTGAATATATAATTGTCGACACTTTGCTTATTCGGGAATATCGAATTTATTGGGAACAACTCGGAACATAGAATAAGGAACTTGAGACAACCATAAACTTACGGGAACATCATGGAATTCAATTCTAAGAGAGTAGTTTAGCCAACATACCTCGCTTTGAGCTTTCCTTAAATTACTACAACGTCCCAGAAATTCTAGTAATCCCAATCTATTTTGAGATATAACAAAATTGAACAAAATTAGGAACGTATTCAAGGTTTCAGCTCATTTGAGCATTTTATCAAACACTAGGTGTGCAAATTTGGCTACAAGGTTCTTCTACAAGATTTTCTTCACTCCACAACCCAATCCTTACTTATTTGAGCTCAACAATCTTTCCACGAACCTTATTAGTACAATCATGTATAAATAATACTCTTACACCCAAGAATCATACTCCCCATCACCCATCTTTTACCCCAAACTCGAAATTAAAGACTAGGGTATGGAACCTTACCTCTTAAATGAAGATCTTGTGATTGGCTTCCTTGATTCTTGAAGATTAGTGCAAGATTGGATAATTAGAATGTTAGGTTTCCTCCTTATCTCTCTAAAATGCTCTTACCTCTCTCTAAAATCCTCATAAAATTGCCCCAAAGGCTATTTATCAAAATGGGTTCGGGTTATGAAAATAGCAAAATTAACCCTCCGAACTCAGGTCTGCGGTCGCAGAATGGACCGCAGAATGGGTATGCGGGTTGCACAATGGACCGCAAAACTAATGCCCAGAACTGGGCTGCACTGGTCAATTCTGTGACCACTTCTGCGGCCCGCAGAATGATTTCGCAGTCGCAGAATTGGCCGCAGAATCACATTCTGCCAGCCTTTGGTAATTTTGTCATAACTTCTTGTAGGAGTGTCCAAATGAGAAACGGTTTGAAGTGTTAGAAACTAGACGCGAAGATCTTTAATTTGATAGGTTATAATTTACATAAATCCTTATATATATGTAGATATGCTCGTCCAACATTTGGTCTTGTGCGTACTCATTTGGAACTTTTAGCCTATCATGTAATTTCCAACTTGACTTGGACTTAGGGCTCTCCTTAGACCCCACATCACTTATAATATGCCTCGTACACTTATTATCATATCCAATTTATGTCCATTATATTAATAGTCCTCGTCTGCACACAAAATAATATAATTAGCACACATTAACTTTCTTACTAGCGCTTAAGTACGTTTAAGTTTTCCGGGGTGTTACACATCTCCGCTGCCTCAAATTTAGAACCTTCTATTTAAATAAATGCAGAAGACAATGGTTATCAATAAAAGCCTCAGAAGACACTCCATATAAGTAATGCCTCCAAATCTTGAGCGCATGATAACTGCTAACTCCAAATTATGAACTGAATAGTTCTTCTCACAGGGCTTAAACTGGCGCGAAGTATAGGCAATCAACCTATTGTCCTACATCAACACACACCCAAGTCCAACACATGAAGCATCACAATAGACCATATACAACCCCGATCCTGAAGGCAATACCAAAACTAGAGCTATACTCAAAGCAGTCTTGAGCCTCTGAAAGCTCTCCTCACACTCGTCAGACCATATGAATGGAGCACCCTTCTGAGTCAACGTGGTCAGTGGAGACCCACCACAAAGTAACTGTAACAACTAGCCAAACCTAGAAAACTCCTGATCTCCGTGGTTGTAGAAGGTCTCCGCCAACTCTGAACCTCTTCAATCTTTTTTATATCCACCTTGATCCCATCACTAGACACCACGTGGCTAAAGAATTCAATTTAATTCAACTAGAACTCACACTTGGAGAACTTAGCATACAACTTCATCTCTCTCAAAATCTGAAGCAAAATCCTCAAATGCTGTTTGTGCTCCTCCCTACTACGGGATTTACCAAGATATCATAAATGAAAACAATGACAAACGAATCCAAATAGGGTTGAAACACACTATTCATCAAATGCATGAAGGCTGCTGGGGCATTATTCAAACCAAAAGACATCACCTATTACTCATAACACCTATAACGGGTCCTGAAAGCTACCTTAAAAATGTTCGAAGTCCTAATCTTCAACTGATGATACCCTGAACTCAAGTCAATCTTAGAGAACACCTCTGAACCTTGAATCTGATCAAATAAATCATCAATACGAGGCAAAGCATACATGTTCTTGATGGAAACCTTGCTCAACTACCTATAACTTATACATATGGAAAAATCCTTCTTCTTTACAAACAACATCGGTGCACCCCAAGAAGAAACACTCGACCTGACGAACCCCTTATATTGCATCTCTTACAACTATTCTTTCAATTCCTTCTACTCAGCGGGAGCCATGCAATACAGTGGAATTGATATGGGCTGAGTGTCTGGTGCCAAATCAGTACCAAAATAAAAATCCCAATCGCGTAGCCTGCCCAGTAGGTCTGTTGGGAACACTTCTAGAAACTCTCTTGCTACGGGGACTGAATCAACCATAAGAGTATCAGCACATACATCTTTAACAAAGGCTAAGTATGCCAAATATCCCTCCTCAACCATCCATTGAGCCTTCATAAAAGAAATTGCTCTACTAGGATTGTGACCAACTGAACCCCTCCATTCCAACCTTGGCAACCCCGGCATAGCCAATATCACAATGTTAGCGTGAAAATCAATAATAGTATGGTATGGAGATAACAAATCCATACCCAAAATCACATCAAGTTCTACCACATTAAGCAACAAAAGATCAACCCTAGTTTCATAGCTCGCAATATTAACCATACAAGAATAGTAGATATGATCCACCACAGTAGAATCCCTAACAGGGGTAGACACATAAATAGGAATATCCAAAGAATCACGAGACATATCCAAATACGATGCAAATTAGTATGACACATACGAATAAGTTGAACCCAGATCGAATAATACTGATGTATCTCAATAACAAATCGGAACAATACCTGTAATGACTACATCTGACATGACTGCCTCAGGCCTATAAGAGAAAGCATAACAACAGTTGTGCCTAGCCTCCACCTCTAGCTGGCTGTGCAGGTGGTGTAGCATTTGGCGTGAGAATCATAGCATGGATACCCTACTAAGGTACACACATTCGAAGCCTAGGATAATCCCTCATCATATGCCTTAAATCAACACACTAAAAATAAGCTCTTTACGGACGTGACTGTTGGGACTGACTCTTCCCGGATGAATTGAATAACCATTGTAAGAACCACGTGCGTGAGGTGCACTGAAGGATGACTTGCCTGGACGAGTGCTCTAAAATCCATGGATAGTTGGAACACCACGTGAAACCTGAAGTGCTAATTGAATTGGTCAATTGAAATGACCTCTACCATGTCGACCCCTACTCCCAGAGTAGGCACCACTAAATCATCCAAAGCCACGAGGCTTCTTGACCTCCCTATCCTCCCATTCCTACATATGAATACACTCCAGCCTCCTAGCAATCTCCACATCCTCCTAGCGATCTCCACAGCCTGCTAAAAGGTAGTCTCAGTCTCCATCTCCCTTGCCATCCCAAACCTAAGACTGTAGCCGAGTCCCTCAATAAATCTATGAACCCTCACTCTCTCTCAGTATAAACCAGAAGAGCTGCATAGCATGACAATTCTGTAAACCTCATAGAATACTTGGTCACAATCATACCCTCCTGGTGCAAATGCTCAAACTCACAACGTAACTCGTCCCTGCGAGTCTGTGGGATAAACTCCTCTAAGAAAAGAACTGAGAATTGAGACCATGTGAGTGGTGTTGCACCAGCTGGCCTACTCGATTCATAAGTCTGTCACTATCTATATGCCAACCCTGATGACTTGAAGGTAGTAAAGTCAACCCCGTTCGGCTCCACTAGACCCAAAGTGTGAAAAACGTGATGAAACTGGTCAAATAAGCAATGTGCATCCTCAGTAGGCTCTCCACTGCGAAGTCTCTGAAACCTCTCCATCCTCTTCTGCTCCTCAGCAGTCCAGGCTGGCCCTATCTTGGGTTGAACTGCGATGACTGGCTACACAGGAAGAACACCCAATGTCTGATACCAATGAGCCAGCTACTCTGGTGTACCTGCGACGGGAGTCTGGGCTCCTCCCCCAGCCTGTGAAGTAGCTGGTGCAACTGGGATCAAACCTACCTAAGTCAAACTCCCTAACATGCTCATAATGTGAGCCAAAGTCTCTTGGAGTCCAGGTGTTGCAATAGGTCCCTCATGTGCCTAAGATGGTCCTACAAGCTTAACATGATCTAGCATTTCCTCCTCGATTGGAGCTACTAGTGTCCCCATAGTGGCTGCTCTAGCAGAACCCCCAACTACAGCGCGTGCCTCACCTTGGCTTCTATCTTGGCCCCAGCCTCTCACAACTCTAATAGGGGGCACTAGTGCCTGCTCAGCTACCTAAAAAGAACGCTTCCTCACCATCTATGGGAAAATAGGAGAGCAAAGGATCAAATTTTGAGATAAACAAATCCACACGATAAAGAATGAAAGAAAGTGATGTTTCTTAACTGTCCGGTAGTTTTTGAAGATAAGTACAGATGTCTCTGTTTCGATCCGCAATACTCTATTAGACTTGCTCATGACTCGTAGAGCTGTGATACCAACTTGTGACAACCCAAAATCCTACTAAATGTCATGATGGCACCTAACCTCCAAGACTAGGTAAGCCAACATGCAATAAGGGTTCAAAACAACGAAATAAGATATAATATGTCTGAAATAACATAAATCGCAGAATAATACTCCAACAATAGCAAAATCAGTGATACATAATCTAAAACCAGGTAATACATAACCATCGGCTCTAAAACTAAACATAAGAAGATGTCTCAATAGTACAATACTATCTGAAAGAATAACAAAAATAGTATTAAGATAAGGGAAGGGGACTCCAAGGGTCTACGACGATCATGCATCACTACCTTGAATCCTCTCTAATAACAAATACTGCTCACTCCTGAGATTTGCTTCTACCAATGCCCGGATCTGCACAAAATGTGCAAAATCATAGTATGAGTACAAGAAAACATGTACTCAGACAGTATCAAGACTAACTCAGTAAAGTAATGACGAGGTTCAAGTCGTGTGATTCTCACTAATCAAAGAACCTATGAAATATACAGAATAACTTGTAACAAGAATATAACAAGATGCAATATCATCAATTATCAAATCAAGATATATCAACTCAACAAAGATAAATAAATCTTGACAGTCGAATTATCAACATATAGCAGAGGCATAGAGTAGTATGTTAGAACTCAACATAGAACCATATATAATGTATAACAAGGCATAAAGGATTCACATGCATAGACAAGATTCCACCCTTACACTCAACTCACCATCATCGGAATCTATATTGGAATCCACCAATATCAGTCAACTTACCACCATCCGCGTGTACGCCATCAAGAGATATGCATGAGAAAGTGACCTAGGGGATGGATCCAAATTCACATGATATACAGTATAATATACTCGTGCAAACACAACAACAATCATCGTAACTGGCACGGTAAAGACCTCGTTCCACAACATCATCAACACCACAATATTAGCACGGAAAACACCTCATGCCAAAACCAAATCAATCCGCTCAATATGTCTATATGTGTTGTAATCATAAAAATTCAAGATACCAATTCATTATAAAAGAGAAATAAGCTCACAATTCATCAATAAGGTGCACAAGGACATAATAATGATAAAGTGTGGATATGTGCTCAAGATGTGACACGTGGATATGACAAAATTAATTATAGCAGCAATTCTACAATAGTCCATCTTGGCTAATTATGAGATAATAATCCTATGCATGATCTCTAGTATGAAAGGATAAGCTCACGCAGTCATACAAATAGTTCAATATGTATCCTAGAAACCACACAATCAAAATAAGGCATAATAGAAGCCTAAAGTCTAATCCAGTCATAATTCATACATAGCACCTACATATACACTCGTCACCTCGCATATACGTCGCTTATCACATGTTACAACAAGAAAAATAAGGCCAAATCCTAAGGGTTATTCCCTCACACAAGATTAGGCAAGATACTTAACTTAACAATCCCAAATCAACCTTCTAATATAGCCTTTCCCTTAGAAACCACCTCCGACCGGCTCGAATCTAGTGAAATATAACTTTAAAACATCAAATAAGGCCATAGGAATTAATCCCACACAATAAAACTTCAATATTTATTCAATTTTTAAAAGGTCAACAAAATTCAACCCGGACCCACACGATCAAACCTAGGTCAAGGGGTAGATTCCGACTATCCATGACTCAACGTGTCTAAATATATATTTGGTTTTCAAATCCAAGTCCAAATCATAGCTCAAAACCTTAATTCTCACTCTCTTAAGTTGTAAGAAAACCCCCAACATTCCATGTTTTGGGTGTTATTAATACATGTGGATTCTTAAAATAATATAAAAAATGTGTAGAAATCACTTATCCCAAAGCCTTGTGAAAGTCTCCAAGCCAAAATTGTCTCTCTAATAGTCTAGGGTTCAAAATATGAGAGCATGAGCTAAACATCCCAAAATATACCACCTAAGTGGTCTGCCCAGCGATTTTCGCATTTATGCGGCAAAACCTTCATAGATGCAAGATCCTCTAAACCAGTTGACCCACCGCTTATGCAGAAGACACTCGCATCTACGGACGCGCTTCTGTGCACACACCTTCAAATAAGCGGCCTCGTCTCTACGCAACTTCAACGCAGATGCGACCCATCTGGGCCACTTCCAAACTTGCTTATTAGAAACAAAACCTCGCACATGTGGCTCCGCAAGTGCGATGCACCATGCCGCAAGTGCGATTGCAACCGATCCCTAACCAACAGCAATGCTAGTATTCACCAACCTATCTCGAAAAAAATCTAAAACACACCCGAACCCCTTCCAATCACACAAACAAGTCCATAAACACTACTCGGACCTACCCAAGGCCTCCAAACACCTATGATAACATCCCATCAATGGATCAATAATTAAATCACAAGTTGAACTTCTCTTAAGTTCAAAAACATACAAACTTTCAACCAAGCGTCTGATTCATGCCTAACCAACTCGGGACGCAATCAAATTCTGCATACGAGTCATTAACAACAAGATGAACCTACTCCAAGTCCCGAAATAACAATCCAAGCCCGATATCATCTAAGTTAACTCTCGGTGACACCTATTTACTCTTCACACCTTCAAATTGTCAACTTTGGCAATTAGAGGCAAAACATTCTAGGAACCTCCAAATAAAAATCGGAGCATACTGTTAAGTTCAAATAACCATACGAACCTATTGGAACCATCACATCACCAATTTGAGGTCATTTACACAAAAGACCTTGGTCAACTCTTACAACTTAAGCTTCCAACAATAGAGCTAAGTGTTCCAATTACTCCCAAACCTTCCCGAAATAAAACCAACCAAACTTACAAGTGACAAACAATAAAAAAGCATACGAAAAACATAAAATAGGGCAACAAGGCTTAAATACACAAAATGACCGACAGGGTCGTTACATTCCTTCCACTCCCCCCTCACCCCCTCCACCCCGCCATAAAAAATAAATGGTTGTCCTTGAACGGGTTTAGAGTCATATTTGAAATGTTAAAATGGAAAGGATATCTGCTCTGCATATCATTCTTAGTCTCCAAGTTGCTTCCTCGACCGGTGGACCTCTCCAATGAACCTTCACTGATGCGATCTCCTTAGACTTAAGCTTCCAAACCTGCCTATCTAATATGGTCACCGGCTCTTTCTCATAAGCCAGATTCTCATCTAACTGCATTGTTCTAATGTCCAAAATATGTGACTTATCTTGATGATACATCCGAAGCATAGAATCATAAAATATCAGATAAATCTCGAAAGACTAGGAGGCAAATAGAGTCAATAAGAAACCTCACCAACTCTCTACAATACCTCAAATGGTCCAATAAATCTCGGGCTCAACTTTCCTTTCTTTCCAAATCTCATCACACCTTTCATAGGCGAAACTCTAAGAAGAACCCCCTCGCCCGCCATGAAAGTCACATCACGAACATTTATATCAACATAACTCTTCTTCCTGGACTGAGCTATGTGAAACCTCTCCTAGATCAATTTCACCTTCTGCAAAGCAACACGAACTGAGTTGATTCCCAATAACGTAGCCTTAATGGGCTCGAAGCAACCAAACGGAGAATGACAATGCCTCCCATATAAGGACTCATATGGAGCCATCTTGATACTAGACTGGTGGCTGTTGTCATAGGCAAACTCTGTTAATGGTAGAAAGCCCATCTTTTCTAATTAGGAGATAATAATCCTCATGATCACTAGCATGAAAGGATAAGCTCATGTAGTCATACAAATTCTTAAACGTGTACCATATAGAGCACACAATCAAACTAAGGCATAATAGAAGCCTAAAGTCTAATCTTTTCATAATTCATACATAGCACCTATATATACGCTTGTCACCTCACATATGCGTTGCTTTTTACATATTACAACTAGACAAACAAGGCCAAATCATAAGAGTTATTCCCTCACACAAGATTAGGCAACATGCTTACCTTAACCAGCCCAAATCAACCTTCTAAAATAGCCTTTCCCTTAGAAACCACCCTTGACCAGCTCGAATCTAGCCCAATAAAACTCAAAACATCAAATAAGGCCATAGGAATTAAATTCCAAACAATATAGCTTCAATCTTTATTCAATTTCTAAAAAGTCAACAAGAGTAAACTCAGGCTCACATGGTCAAAACCCGGGTCAAGGGGTAGATCCTGACTACCCATGACCCCATGATTCCAAATGTCCATTTTGTTTTCAAATCTAATTCCAAATCATAGCTCAAAGCCTTAATTCTCACTCTCTTAAGTTGTAAGAAAATCCTCCAAATGTACCTCAAAATTTTATATTTTGGGTGTTATTAATCCATGTAGGTTCATAAAATAATATTAAAATTGGGTAAAAATCACTTACCCTAAAGCCTTGTGAAAATCTCCAAGCAAAAATAGTCTCTCTCCAAGTCTAGGGTTCAAAATATGAGAGAATGAACTAACAATCCGGAAATATACCACTAAAGTGGTCTGCCCCAGCAATTTCCGCATCTGAGGGCAAATTGGCCGCTTCTATGACATTGCATCCACAGAAAAACCCTCATAGATGCAAGATCCACTAAACGAGCTGACACACCGCTTCTGCGGAACACACCCTCATCTACGTACGCACTACTGTGCACATACCTTCGCACAAGCGGCATATGCAACTTCGACACAGATGTGATCCACCTGAGCCATATCCAAAGCCTCTTCTGAGAACCAAACCCATGCACATGTGGCTTTACAGGTGCGATGCACTAGGCCACAAGTGCGATTGCACCAGATCCCAAACAACCAGCAATTCTAGTATTCGCCAACCTAACCCGGAATCAATCTGAGACACACCCAACCCCCTCCCCCCCCCCCCCCCCGAGAACCCATCCAATCACACCAACAAGTCCACTAAAAGTACCTGGACCAATCCAAGGCCTCCAAACACCTACGATAGCATCACATCAACGAATCAAAGATTAAATCACAAGTTAAACCTCTCTTAAGTTCAAGAACCTCCAAAGTCTAGCCAGGCGTCTGATTCATGCCTAACCATCTCGAAAAGCAACCAAATTCTGCACACAAGTATCAAACAACAAGACGAACCTACTCCAAGTACCGAAATAACAATCCGAGTCCAATATCATCAAAGTCAACTACAAGTAAAACCAATAAACTCTCCAAACCTTTAAATTGCCAACTCTCGACAATTGGACCCAACACATTCTAGTAACCTCCAAATCCAAATCCGAATATACACCTAAGTCCAAACTCCCCTTAAGAACATATTGGAACCATCAAATGAATTTGAGGTCATTTACAGAAAAGTTAAATGTCACACCCCGACCTCGGGAAGCGCGACCGGCGCTTGATCGAGATAATCTGGCTGAGCAAGCAAGTTAGATTTCCTTCTACCCAACTCAAATGTGAATAAAGAGGAGATATATTCTATGAATTAAACACTAAGATGATTTCATAAACAACCCCAACTCCATTAGCATTAGTTACTACATTTGTAAGTCTCAAAATACAAACACTTTCATAGTTTGAAGTGAAACATGTGATACACATACCACATTACTAGCTTGACTTTCCCAACACCAATACACAACCCACACTATATCTACAGAGCCTCTAATAGATACAAAAGAGCACAATGATAGTGTCGGAGCAAGACTCCGACTATACCTCAAAACATAATACACACGGAAAAAAAGATGCACGACCCCGAAATGAAGTGGGGCTCACCAAGTCAGCTGGTAAGAGAGTGTACTGCAATCACTGGTTAATGCCTGCCGCTGTGGAACTACCTATATCCATTAAAGATGCAGTGCCCCCGGCAACAGGGACGTTAGTACATGTCGAATAGTACTAGTATGAAAACCAAAACACCTATTCATGGATTTGGAAATATAACATGAATATGATGAAACATGGTAACAATTATAGGGCTTAGGTAGCCATTAAAGTCAAAACAAATTTATTAAGAACTTCCAATAACATTTAAAAATTTCAAGTTAGGGATCCTCTGCAACCACCTTTATCCCAACTTGACACAATACCATTACTTGACACAAAGCGGCCCTGCCGCCTCACCCCAATGCATGCGGGTGGAGGTGTAATCACAATACCACAACTCTACACAAAGCGACCCTGCCGCCTTACCCCAATGTATGCGGGTGGAGGTGTAGCCACAACTTGGATTCTCAAAACGATAATAGTTTGTACAAAAGATTTCCCTTCGAATCAATCCCTTTGGCACCTTTGGCCTTAACAAAAATATGAGTTCATAAGATTTCATCATATAAGAAATAAGTTCTTGATCACATTGATTTCATACAAGGTTTTCTTCCCAAAAGGGTTATAACATAATTAAGTCACAATAGAAATCTTTAACACATGATGGTTCAGACAGGTTATGCAATTTGGGAATCAATTTACTAGCTTGAACATCCCACCTCAATAGTGTTTCAAGTTCGACAACACATGATGGAGTTTTGCAAGGATGCGAGAATTCTGATACTAGAAGAAGAGTTTAGCCTTCATACCTCGAAATAGCTTTCCTTGGTGTAACAACAACATCCCGACACTTCTAACGATGTTAATCTATAAAAGAGGGGAGAATCACAAGCATGATTAGAGGAATTCGTATGGCAAGAGTTGCTACACTAATGTCCCAACTTTCCCTCAACTAATTCAAGAACAAAACCACCCAAGATGGTTCAACAACTTCCCCGCAGTCTCTATTAGCTCATGCATGTGATAAATCTACCCTCATCATCCATAATCAACCCAAACCCGAAATTGAAGAATTTCGGGGAAGAAATTCTTACCTTTTTGAAGCCCTAACAAGTTCCTTTTGATGAAATTCCAAGGTTTGATCAAAGTAGAGTAGTGAAATCCTTAGTCCTCCCTTTCCTCTCTCTAGAATAGATCTCTCCTCTCTCTAAAATGTTAGGTAATCCCCCAAAAATGAACCCTCAGGCTAGATAAATGTAATGGGGGTCGAGTTATAAAATTGGAAAAAAAGAAGCCCCGATGCAGATCTGCGGTCGCATATGCGACCGCATAACGCTTCTCCGATCTGCAAAATGGACCACATAATGGCCTTCCAGCATTTCTGCTTCACATTGCGATAGGTCTGCGGTCCGCAGACCAATTTTGCGGTCGCATAATAGACTGCAGAACCTCCTTCTGAAATTTCTAATGTGGGATCTACGATGGGATCTGCAGCCCGCATAACAGTTATGCGGCCGTATAATGGGCCACATAATGGTCCTCAAAATTGGCAAATCTTTCTGCTTCATTCCGCAGACGATCTGCGGCCCACAAACTGGTTTTGCGGTCGCATAGTGGACTATAGAACTGCCATGTTCTGCAAATGTTTTCCTTTAAATCCTCGACATACCAAGCAACCCCAAAAGTCCGTACCACAACGAGCTTGGAGGTGCGAAGAATTTCTACAATCCTCAAACACATTAGCTTACCTAGGCACCACAAAACCTCGGGTTCTAGGTGAAATTTCACGGGGCCTTACATCCTCCCCGCTTAAGAACATTTGTCCCCGAATGAGGGTATTAATCTAGCATTAACATTCATTATGACCAGATTGTTATTTCACACACCACCAATTCAAAATTTTGACTAACTCCCCAAATTCCCAAATATTTCGGCAGAGTTTCCCTTGTAGTTGGGCCTATCCACCTGTTAGAGAATCCCAAAAAACCAATCCTAACAACATAACCACAACACAACGGTGTAAACCAATTTGGAAACAACACCGGCATCAATGCCATAAATATGGATACGTGAAACACTGGGTGCACTAAAGACATCTCTGGAGGTAGTTCAAGCTTGTAAGCCACCTGACCAACCCTCTGAATGATTTTGTACGGTCCAACATACCTTAGACTCAACTTCCCTTTCTTACCATACCGCATTATACCCTTCATGGGGGAAACCATCAAGAATACCCAAGCATCCTCTTTGAACTCCAAATCCCTGTGATGCACATCTGAATAGGACTTTTGACAACTTTGAGCAGTTTCCAACCGATCCTTAATCAAAACCTGATGCACAAGGTCTAGTCCTATCAATTCCGCTTCCCCAATCTCAAACCACCCAATGGGAGATCTACATTTCCTACCATATAAAGCCTCAAACGATGCCATCTGAATAATATCATGATAACTATTGTTGTAGGCAAATTCTACGAGTGAAAAATTATCATCCCGGCTACCCTTGAAGTCAAGAACACAAGCGCGCAACATATCCTCAACTGAATAGTCCGCTCTTCCTGCCCGTCAGTCTGCGGGTGAAAGGTTGTACTAAGAATCACCTGAATACCCAAACCTTGCTGAAATATCTTCCAAAAGTTAGTTGTGAACTATGCTCCTCGGTCTGAGATAATAGAAACTAGAGTGCCATGCACCCTGACTATTTCCTTGATATACAACTGAGCATATTGTTCTGCTGTGTCAGTAGCCTTAACAGGTAAGAAGTGAGCTGATTTTGTGAGTCGATCCACAATCACCCAAATCGAGTCATACTTACGAGGCATGCGAGGTAGTCGCACCACAAAGTCCATATTGATCATTTCCCACTTTCACATTAGAATTTCTATGTTCTGTGCCAACCCACCGGGCCGTTGGTGTTCGACCTTTACTTATTGACAATTTGAACATCTCGCCACAAAGTTCGCTACATTCCTCTTCATATCATTCCACCAGTAGACTTCCTTATGATCATGATACAACTTTGTAGAGACCAGGTGCACGGAATACCTAGATGTGTGAGTCTCGGTCATGATTCTTTCCCGGAGGCCATCCACATTTGGAACGCATAGTCGCCCTTGGTACCTTAGTGTACCATCATCCATGCCAAGAGAAAAGGCCATGGTCTTATGTTTATGAATCCCCTCCTTCAATTCTCCCAACAATTGGTCGTTGTACTGCCTTTCCTTAACATTCACAACAAGCAATGATTCAACCCTATTTTGCACAATCACTCCTCCTTCACTAGAATCCACAAAACGAACTCCCAAACTAGCAAACTGATGAACCTCCTTGGCTAATGGCCTTTGATATGCCTCCAAGTGAGCCAAACTGCCCATAGATGTCTGGCTAAGAGCATCTGCTACAACAGTAGCCTTCCCCGGATGATACAGAATATCGATGTCATAATCCTTGAGTAACTCAAGCCATCTTTTCTGCCTCAGATTCAATTCATTCTGATTGAAAATGTACTGAAGGCTCTTATGGTCCGTGAATATATCCACATGGACCCCATACAGATAATGACGCCAAACCTTCAATGCAAATACCACCGCCCAAGCTCTAAGTCATGTGTTGGATAGTTCTTTTCATGATTCTTGAGTTGCCTAGAAGCATAAGCTATCACCTTGCCATGTTGCATTAATACACACCCAAGTCCGATTCTTGAAGCATCACAATATACCACAAACCCATGTGTACCTTCTGGTAGGGTCAACACTAGTGCGTAATCAATCTCGATTTCAACTCCTGAAAGCTCGTTTCACAAGTATCTAACCATTGGAACTTAACTTCCTTCTGCGTCAATTTAGTCAACGGAGAGGCAAGAGTATAGAACCCCTCACACAAACTTCCTGTAATATCCAACTAAGCCCAAGAAACTAGGAATCTCTGTTGGGGTAGTAGGTCTAGGCCAATTCTTCACCACTGAAATCTTCTGAGGATCAACCTTAATTCCTTCTCTAGAGACAACATGACCCAAGAACGTGATAGATTCAAGCGGTGCCGATACAGGGTCTGCAAAACTGCCCTGAGATGACCGGCATGGTCCTCTCGGTTGCGCGAATATACCAAAATATCGTCAATGAACACTATCACAATGGAGTCAAGAAAAGGCTTGAAGACTCGATTCATAAGATCCATGAAAGCTATCGGGGCATTTGTTAGCCCAAAGGACATTTACCAAAAATTCAAAGTGCCCATACCGGGTCCTGAAAGCTGTTTTCAGAATATCTTGCTCCCTGATCTTCAATTGGTGATACCCGGATCTTAAATCGATCTTGGAGAAGTACTTAGCACCCTGCAATTGGTCAAACAAGTCATCTATCCTTGGCAGTGAGTACTTATTCTTGATCGTGACCTTGTTGAGCTGCCAATAGTCAATACACATTCTCAGTGACCCATCTTTATTCCTTACAAAAAAGGAGAGGTGCGCCCCAAGGCGACACACTCGGCCGGATGAAGCCCTTCTCTAACAAATCCTTCAATTGTTCCTTTAGCTCCTTCAATTTTGTCGGTGCCATTCTGTAAGGTGGAATAGATATAGGCTGCGTGCCTGGCATCACATCAATCCCAAAATCAATCTCCCTGTCTGGTGGGATCCCAGGGAGCTCATCTAGAAAGACCCCCAAAAATTCATTCACAACAGGCACAGACTCAAGTGTAGGTGCCTCAGCATCGGTGTCTGTAACCTGGACCAAATGGTAGATACACGCCTTGTTAATCATCTTCGTGGCTTTAAGGTAAGAAATAAACATACCCTTCTGCACCACATCATCCCCCTTCCATTCAATCACTGACTCATTTAGAAATTCAAACCTAACGATTCTAGTTCAACAATCAAGATTAGCGAAACATGAATAAAGCCAATCTATCCCCATTATTACATCAAAATCAACCATCCCCAATTCAATAATATCAGCCATGGTGTCCCGACCATGCACCGTGACAACATAATCCCTATAAACCCACGCAGCCACAATAGACTCGCCAACTAGAGTAGATACAGAGAACAACTCATGAAGTTGTTCCGATTCTATCCCAAATTCCATAGCAACATAAGGAGTGACATGACAAAGTTGAACTGGGATCAATAAGATCATATACATCATGGATTGGACAGTCAATATACTTGTGACAACATCTGGAGAAGCCTCTTAATCCCGATACCTCTTTATAGCATAAAATCTGCTAGGCCCTCTTGAGTTCTGGGTACCACCCCTAGCTGCACCATGCCCTGTGGGCATGGGAGTGCCTTGAGCTGGAAGAGGAGCTGCGAATGAAGTAGCTGCAGAACTATCTGGTTGTGTTGTACCCCTGCCCATGATCTGGCAGGACAAGCAACAATCCCTCTAAATGTGACCCCTCATACCGCACTTGTAGCATAAAGGTAGGTCCATGAAGCAGACCCCAAACTGCATCCTCCCACACTTAGGGCATGGGGGCCTCCACTGCTGCTGGAATCTCTTTCCAGGCCGACCCTACTGGTGGGGTCCCCTGTTGCCCTGACTGGGCCTGACACAACTCCACTGCTGTTGACTGGGCCTTGATGGTTGTGCACTCATTGAAGACTGAGCGAATGACTGAGATGGCCCTGATGACCCTCCCCTAAATGCCGACCTACCACCACCACCACCACCACCAGAAGAACCACCAAAGTTGCGTGCAGACCGGGCCTTAGTGCTACCCTCTCGCTCAATCCTATTCTTCAATTTGCGGGTCTCTGTGCTTGAGAAAATGCCACCATCTTCCCATAGTTCATATCAGAATTCAAGGCAGTCGTCGCAGCCTCATTAATAACCAAGGGGCTAGTGCCTTGTACAAAACTGCGCACTCTAGCCTCCATAGTGGGCAACATGTGAATAGCATACTTGGACAGGCGCGCGAACTCTATATAGGCTACCATTTTCATGCTACCCTTCTTCAGGCTTTCAAACTCAGTGACACGGGCCGTCTTAGTCTCGGTAGGCAAGAAATGATCCATAAAGGCATTGGTGAACTCACTCCACCTCGTCGGAGGGCTCTCCTCCTTACGGAACTCCTCCCACGTCTCAAACCAAGAATAGGCCACCCCTTTCAGGCGGTAGGAGGCCAAATCCACTCCCTTCGTCTCAGTAGCACGCTGTTACGCCCCACAATATTATGTCAATGTTACGCCCTACAGTATTACATCAATGTTACGCTCCGCAGTATTATATTACGATAATGTTACACCCTGTAGTATTGTACGTTGAATTTGTCGTAAGATAATTGACATTAGTTCAAGGACAAGATTATTTGGAGATTTTAAGTATTATGCTATTTCAAACAAGTTCGTGAAGGCGAGAGGGTAAAGCATATCGAAGAAAATAAGTTTCGTCGAAGTTTGTCGTTTTGAGATAAAATATGGCCCGAGCTATAATCCCTGGTATTTATGGACTAGTACCATACAAGGTACCACATGACCATGATAATGAGATGCATAAGGTATGTTAAAAGTGAGTAGTATTTTATGTAATTTGAGATAATTCTTAATTATGTGGATAATTGGGTATTTAATGATTTTTGGTGGGAGATTAGCTAATTAATTATAATCTTTGGATAAGGTTAGTAAGCTTCCTGACATGGCAGCAATTGAGGTCTTCATCCAAGCCAAAATTTTGACTCTTATTTCATGTAATTAGGTGGCATAACAAGGGATCTTTGGGCAAGACTAAGCCATGAAGTGGGGCCCACAAAACCAACAAACTTAATAGACTCCTTATCTCATTAAGGTGATACTAAAGTTACGGATATTTGTTAGATGATGTTATCTACACTTTAACTCATATTTGAGTTGAAAGATGAAATCTTAAGATTATGATTCTTATCTCATAATCTTACGAAGGCTTCTCTAAATTCAAAGTAAGAAGGCCTATGACTTTGTGAAAATTTCAACTACAAATATACGGATGAAGCTTGAAAGAAAGTCTTATAAAATTATGATCAAATTCACAAAGTAAGATAGATTGGCAACATGAAAAAATTTATACGAGATTATATTACATAATAGCAACGGGAATTGCAATTCTAAGGGAGTACAGTACAATCTTTCTCAAGAATATCATACGGATTTTTTCCCTACTTCGATCTGCCGTTACGTGATTTGCCGCAATTAATGTGTGTTAGAGAGATTATCAAGAGAATCGGTTCAGGTGTGTTAAGGCTGTCCCTTCTTTCTTTTTAGAATGATCAATACGATACAAACGAAATGAGCAAATATACAATTTCCATAAATGACTCTATTCATAGAAGTACTAGGGGTGTCTATATTCTTGATTCCCCATGTGAATTATTATTATTATATCTTCTGTTCATGGGTCTCAGAAAAATACGTATTTGATAAAGTTTATCCGAAAGGCATATTGATTTTATGACATTCCGAGAAATCTTATTAACGTATTATATGTATATGGGATATGGCGTTATATGTATATGGGATATGGGAAAAGGTTATGGCGTTATATACGCACCACCACCTGATCAGCTGGTATACGCTGATGGTTTGCCCACAGTGGCCGAGATGATATGATGGGATGCCCTTAGAGACTTGATGATGTTATGAACGCATATACCTAAGCATGGTATGACATTTATACGCATATGCATGATATTGTAAATATTAATGATTCACCGAGCTATTCAGACATACAAGTCGAGTCTTTTGCTCTATGTTTCTCTCATGCCTATTATTTACTGATTTTCATTCCTTACATACTCGGTACATTATTTGTACTGATGTCCCTTTTTCCTGGGGACACTGCGTTTCATGCCCGCAGTTCCCAATAGACAGGTCGAGAGTCCTCCAAGTAGGCTATCAGCTCAACGGAAGGTGTTGGTGCGCTCTGTTTGCTCTGGAGTTGCTTGTTTGGTCAGTATGATTTAGACGTGTATTGTTCGGTATGGCGGAGCTCTGTCCCGACCTTTATGACAATTATGTATTCTTAGAGGCTTGTAGACAGATGTCATGTACGTAAAAGATTGTAAGGCCTTGTCGGCCTGTGTTCAGTGTATGAGTGGTTATTTTGGTCTTATAGGCCCGTATGTCTTATGTATAAGTTGGTATTTCATGTTGTATTCTACTTATCTCATGGCAGCCTCTACGGCTCAGTTATCTATGATAGTATGATACGAAAATATATGTTATGTTGGTACTCGGTTGAGTAAGGTACCGGGTGCCCGTCGCGGCCCATTGGTTTGGGTCGTGACACACGCATAACTCGGAGAGTCCTGTGCATCTCATCAATGAAGTCCTGGAGATCCTCCTCAGGATCAGTACCTGTGAACGCTAGAGGATCCAACTGGAAAAACCTAATCACCTTGGAACTAGCGGAATCCCTAGGCTGACTAGAAGAAGTGGGTGCAACATTTGATCTCTAGGCCTGAGAGGCCACTATCTGAGTCAACATGTGTATGGATCCCCTAAGATCCCCATCAGAAACACTGGGACCGGAAGCTGGGGCTGGAGATGGAACTGGAATATTAGTTGGAGGGACCGTTGCACCCTCAGTAGGTGTAGAAACTGATGGAGTCTGAGCATGAATAGTAGATTCAGGCGGTGTAGTAATTGGGGGAATATCCTCACCCCTCGGGTGCTCACCCGCATCATCAAATATAGAATCATCTGCCATTCCTGGGGTGACATTGGCTCCTTGACTAGATTTTGCCTTCTTCCTAGGTGCCATGTACTGAAAGTTAGAGCAATGTTCGAGTTAAAGGGGGAACAATCTTACAATCAGCTTTATCGCACGATCGAGAACATCAAAGAAGGGTATCATTCCTAAATGCCCAAGTAGCCTCCTAATTATAGATATGGTCGACAATACACCGATAATAAGGACTCGGCTAGACATGGCTCCGAGATATCCTAGGACACTTTAAAACCTTAGGCTTTGATACCAAGTTTGTCATGCCCCGACCTCGGGGAGCGCGTGTACAATGGATGCCAACTCTAAATCATGCACAGGGTAATTCTTCTCATGAACCTTCAAATGCCGACACGCATAGGCAATCACCCTATAGTCCTGCATCAATATCGCACCAAGCCCAATACGCAATCCATCACAGTACACGGTGTAAGATCCTGAACCTGTAGGTCAGACCAATACTAGGGTTGTAGTCAATGCGGTCTTGAGCTTCTATAAGGTCACCTCACACTCGTCGGACCATCTAAAAAGAGCACCCTTCTGGGTCGACTTGGTCATTGGGGCTGAGATAGATGAAAACCTCTCCATGAACTGGCAATAATAACCTGTCAAACCCAAGAAGCTGAAGTAAGTCTAGGCCAGTTCTGAACTGCCTCAATCTTCTTAGGATCCACCTTGATGCCCTCGGAAGATACAACGTGGCCCAAAAAGACAACCGAGTCTAACAAAAACTCGCACTTCAAAAACTTGGCATATAATTGATGATCCCTCAGAGTCTAAAATACCATCTGCACATGCTGCTCATACTCCTCTCAAATGTGGGAGTGAACAAAAATATCATCAATAAAGACAATCATGAAGGAATCCAAATAAGGCTTCAACACCCTATTCATCAAATCAATAAAGGATGTTGGGGCATTAGTCAAGCCAAATGACATCACCAAGAACACGTAGTGACCATACTGAGTCCGAAAAGCTGTCTTAGGGACATCTGATGACCTAATCTTCACCTGATGGTAGCCCCACCTCAAATCAATCTTGGAAAACACCTTGGCACCCTGAAGCTGGTCAAATTAATCATCAATCCTCGGCAACGAATACTTGTTCTTGATAGTGACCTTGTTCAACTGCCAATAATCTATGCACATCCTTATCGATCCATCTTTCTTCTTTACAAATAACACTGGTGCACCCCAAGGCGAGATACTAAGTCTAATGAACCCCGTCTCAACCAAATCTTGCAAGTTCTCCTGCAATTCTTTCAACTCAACTGGGGCCATACGATATGGTGGAATAGAAATGGGCTGAGTGCCCGGAACCAAGTCAATGCATAAGTCGATATCCCTATTGCATCACATGCCCGACTAGTCTATAGGAAACACCTCTGGGAACTCACACATAACCGGATGACACATAAATAGGAGCAATCAAACAATCACGAGGCATATCCCAATATGAAGCAAAATAGGATGACACATACGAATAAGTGAACACGGATCAAATAGAACTGATGCATCTCTATGGTAAATCGGAATAATACTTATGATGACCGCATCAGATGACTCTACCTCTAGTTTAGCTAATGCATAGAAATGGGGCTGAGCCCCACCAATCTAACCTCCACGTCTCGAACGACCCCTCACTGACTGGCCTCCACCTTTAGTTGTCTGACCTCTACCTCTAGCTACCTGACCCCTGCCTCTAGCTGGCTTAGCGGATGGTGGAGCAACCGGTGCTAGAATCATGGCACGAGTACCATGATATGGCATGTTGCTCCTCAATCTAGAACAGTACCTCCTGATATGACTTGTGTCACCGCACTCAAAACAACCCCTCGGCTGGTGCAATTGCTGAGTCTGAGACTATCCCTGATTACCAGAATGACCGTCGTAGTAACTCTGTAGCTTCGGTGCACTAATAGGAGCTGAAGGTGCACTGAATACTGGCTGTTCAGAACGAGACCCATACGCACCGTGACCATCTAAAAGATCATAAGACACATGTAGTGCTAACTCAACCAGCCTAAAAGGATGGCCTACACCAAATGAACCCCTGCCTCCAGATGAGGCATCATTGAAACCATTGAAATGATGAGGCCACTTCTCAAATACCGTCTCTCTACCCTGGCGGCGAATCCTCTCAATCCGCCTAGCAATCTCCACAACCCGTGTAAAAGAAATATCATCATCGGTCTCTCTGGCCATATGTAGCCTGATGCCATAAGTAAGGCCATTTATAAATCTCCTCACCCTCTCCCTATCAGTAGGGATCATGATAGCTCCATGGCATTACAGATCCACAAATCTGGTCTCATACTAAGTAACGGTCATGCTAGCCTACTAGAGGCGCTAAAATTGACTGCGGAAGTCCTCTCTCTAAGTGAAGGGGATGAACTTGTACAAGAATATATATGAGTGCTGGCCTACCCCGAACATACTCATGCCATAATCTCTTGGCAGAACCAGTCATCAGAAACACTATGAAATCAGCTCCATTAGTCTTCACTATGCCCATGTTGCGCAACATCTCATGGCAACGGTCTAAGAAATACTGGGGGTCCTCAGAAGGTAAACCACTGAACTGAGGGGGAACCAACTTGGTAAACCTGTCCATCCTATGCAGCCCCTCAGCTGACATCACGGGCCTCTCCCCGGGCTGTGTAGTAATAATAGGCTGAGCTGCCACAACTGGTAGAGTTGCTGGAGTCTGATATCCATGAGCCATCTACTCTGGAGTGTGAGTAGTGGGAGTCTAGGCTCCTCCCTCAGCCTGATAGATGGCTGGTGCCATAGGAAATACTCCGGCCTGGGCCACACTCTCCATAAGGCCAACCGGATAAACTAGGGCATCCTGAAGCACGAGGGTAGTAATGAACCCCTTTAGGACCTGAGTTGGTCCGACTGGAATGGCCAGAACAGGGATCTCCTCCTCTTGCTCGATCTGAGGCTCTGCAATAGGAGTTGTTGCATGTGCTAGGCTGAGCTCTACCTTAGTCCCGGCCTCTACCCCCTGCTAGTGGCTGCAACCTGGGGCTGCAGCTCTTGATCATCTGTGGATGTCGTACGTATCCTCACCATCTGCGAGAGATTAAGAGAAGAATAATTTAAACTTTAGTGATACAATAAAGTCAGATGATAGAGAAAGGAAGAAATGAAATTTTCCTAAATCCTTATAGACTCTATAAGATAAGTACAAACCTCTCGGTACCGATCCTCGAGACTCTACTGAGCTTGCTCATGACTTGTGGGACCTAGGCAACCTAGTCCTCTAATACCAACTTGTCACGACCCGAAATCCCAACCATGAGGCCGTGATGGCGCCTAACATCCACTTGCTAGGCAAGCCAACATTAGCTAAAGAATTAACCAGTTTTAACAATTGAAAAGCAAAGTGTTAATAATTAACAACTGAAATTCTATGAAATACATAAAATAAATCCATAAGTAATATTGTCTATACTAATCCCAAAAATCCAGAATCACAAGTACATAAGTGACTAGAATACTACAAATATAGTCAGAAATGAAATAAAACTATTCAAAACAAGATAAACAGTAAAACAAGATAGAAAAGGACTTCAGGGACAGGGAACGCCATGCAAATCTACCTCAAGTCTCCTTGATAACCTTGATCCGAACAATCTCCTCTATGCACCGCTAGGACCAACATCGAGATCTGCACAAGAAGTGGAGAAGTGTAGTATGAGTACAATCGATCCCATGTACTTCGTAAGTGTCGATCCTAACCTCAATGAAGTAGTGATGAGGCTATCATAAGACATTCGCTATAATACCCGTTGCGGCGCACAACCCGAACCCAATATCAGTTTAATATCTTTTACGGCGTGCAAACCGATCCCATTATCATATCAATAACTTTTGTGGCACGCAACCCGCTCCCATTATCAATTAATTTTCATACTGTTGTGGCGTGCAACCCGTTCCCAATATCAGTTCACTATCATAAAAAATGCAACATAACCAATTCCGTAATCCAAACACAAAAGGTTACTAAAATGTATAAAACACCAAAGAACTACTAGTACAAACAGAGAACAACAAACATATCATATTCACAAATCTTGACATATCATTAATGCAAGAATAGCCAAAGGACTCACAAAATCGGATATAACATAAGTAAGTGCAACAAGTAAGATAATGTCACAGCCCTAGTTTCCCTTCGTAGGATGTCGTGATGGCACATAGTCTCTACGACTAGGTAAGCCTAACACTTACTGAATTAATAGAAGAGTTCAACCATCAATTGATAAATAGGAAATAGAAATCTTTATACACAACTCCAATCCCAAAACCGGTAGTACAAGTCATAAGCTCTACTAAGTTTGCTAGAAAATCCCTAAACAGTACAAATAAAGTATCATAGGTGACTCTGACTCGGCCTGCAAACATGACGACAGGTTTACCTTGAGTCTCCATGGCAATACTTGACCAGTCAGCTAGTAATCCACAATAACCGAGCCACCTGGATCTGCAGAAAAATGTGCAGAAGCATAGTATGAGTACACCACAGCGGTACCCAGTAAGTATCAAGACTAACCTCGGTGGAGTAGTGACGAGGGACAGTCAAGACACCTGCCAGACTAAACAACCTGAACAAGTGTGAAGGTGAACTAACAGAGAAACAATATTAATATAAAGCTAAGCGAGATAAGAAATACAAAACAATACTTGCAATGATTCACAAGTAACATCAATGTTTAACAGGAAGCAGTCAGGTAATAATGCTGTAGAGTAAGCTGATCACAGTCTAAGTCCGGTGAAATCAAATAAAGGAAAACCGACAACAACTCAATAAGAACAACCGCTTTCACACCAGATCTGTTCAAGCATTTCCACGAGGTACCGAACCTCATAAATCACAACTCACGGGTCCCAATTCATGAACCCTAATCACTTGGCATCTTGTGCCTACATTACAATGCATAACCACACGGAGGACTCACGTGTCAATAGAACATTCCTCACACAGAAGGCAAGTAGACAAGAGTACGTATAATGGTTGAGGGCGTCAAGATTCATCTTCTAAAACCGATATGGGTGATTTAACTACGTGTATGCTTGTGCAAGTGTTCTACCACACTCCAAGTCAACAAATAAGAGTAGAGACAATGAATGGCACATAAGAAACGACCACCACGAAATGTACAGTGTAATAAAGGCAGCAATGAAGTTAGAAGCAACGACTAGCACAACAAGATTAGCTACATATAACTAAGAAAATAGTGCAACACGGAGGAAGACAATTAATAGTATGCTAAGGGAGACAACAATCAAAGAAAAGTACAAAAGTATGGGGAAATGACAACAAAAGCCCTAGCGAGGTACTGCCTCGTAGTCTCAAATCATAAAATAAATCACAAACTTTTCATATATCACCGCGGGAGCCTTTATATTTAGTTTTTGAAAATCTTTTTCCTAAAATAGCATCCCGCGTTTTAGCCCACCTTATCACACCGCATGGCTTTTAGTAGTTCCCCTACTAGCCATGCGTTTCAAGCCCACCTTATCTCACCGCATGCGTTTCAACACCCAGGCCTTATACCACCGCATGCATATCAATAATAACAACAGCACGAAATAAACCTCGTGCAACCACAATAACAACAGCAAGGCAGAAACCTCGTGCAAACAACATAACAATTATCTCTACAATAACACGTATGCCAAAACATAACAACTCAAATAAATGACTTTCACAATATGTGCCCACATGCCACAACATTTCCTCAAAATAGTTTCAATATCAAAACCACGCCTATCCCTCGGTTCAACAACACTGAATACAACATCAACAACGATAATAATACGAGAATACGGCAAGTAAATCTACTCAGGAACTTCAAAACACAAAGAAATGGAGGAACGAGCTAACAATGAAAGACACAACAGGGCATAATGGTTTCAACAAGAATAGCTCAACAAGGAAGAGATAATGTGTAGCAATGATTCCACCAAAGTACAATTCAATAATACGAGGGATAACATGAATCAATGATTCCAAATAAGGATAAGTCAACAATGATAAGGGATAACAAAACTTCATTTAGGGTTGGGCAATTAAGGAAGATATACAACAAATTCAATTAAGGATAAGCGGATTATGGAAAAGATAATAATAAATTCAATTAAAGATAAATAATTACGGAAAGGATAGCATGGCAATAAAAGAGGCAACAACTTCAATTAAGGCACATAAGACTTTAATCGGCAATAAGGGTAAAACATGAAGCAATTAATTCCAAATAAGACACGTAAGGGTGAATTTAGTAAATAGGGAATTTAACATGACAAAACAACTTCATATTTAATGGACATAAGAACCTAAGAGCCCTAAACAGTCAAATTTCCACAAATGAGCCTGAGCACGTACTCGTCACCTCGCATACACGGCCTTCACATGATACAATTAGCACAAATGACTCTAATCCTAAGGGGTAGTTCCCCCACACAAAGTTAGGCAAGATACTTACCTCGAAGAAGCTAGACCGTTACTCTAAAATGACATTCTCGAGCGAAACAATATCCGGACGGCTCAAATCTAGCCAAAATAACTTCAAATCATAAATAAAACTCATAGAAGACAATTCTGGACAACAAAGCTTCAATCTTTAACTAAAACTAAAAAGTCAACCCAAAAGTCAATCCCCGGGCCCGCACCTCGGAAACCGATAAAATTCACAAAACCCTAACACCCATTCCGATACGAATTCGTCCCTTAAATCATCATTTTACATTTTAAAAGTTTTTTACAACATTCCCCATTTTCCTCAACTCAAACCACTCATTTAATGATAAAAATAAAGATGGAACCATGAAACATAATGAATTCCAAGTGAAGAACACTTACCCCAGTGACGTTCTTGAAAAACCCACGAAGAATCGCTCAAATCCAAGGTCTACAACTCAAATTATGGTGAAAATGGCTAACACATCGCGATCGCGGAACAAAAATTAGAGTACCAGTAGTACAAATCCAACACATAAGCTCTACTAAATTTGCTAGAAAATCCCTAAATATAACTGTTCGGAATAGAATTAAACAGTACAAATAAAGTATCGTAGGTGACTCAGACTCAGCCTGCGAACATGACGACAGGTTTACCTTGAGTCTCCACAATAATGCTTGACCATTCAGCTAATCCACAACAACCGAGGCACCTGGATCTGCACAAAAATGTGCAAAAGCATAGTATGAGTACACCACAGCGGTACCCAGTAAGTATCAAGACTAACCTTGGTGGAGTAGTAACGAGGGACAGTCAAGACACCTACTAGACTAAACAAGCTGAACAAGTGTGAAGGTGAACTAACAGAGAAACAATATTAATATAAAGCTAAGCAGGATAAGGAATACAAAACAATACTTGCAATGATACAAGTAACATCAATGTTTAACAGGAAGCAATCAGGTAATAATGTTGTGTAGCAAGTTGATCACAGTCTATGTCCGGTGAAACCAAATAAAGGAAAACCACCACCAACTCAATAAGAACAACCGCTTTCACACAAGATCTATTCAAGCAATTCCAGGACGTACCGAACCTCATAAATCACAGCTCACGGGTCCCAATTCATGAACCCTAATCACTTGGCATCTTGTGCCCACATTACAATGCATAACCGCATGAAAGACTCACATGCCAATAGAACATTCCTCACACAGAAGGCAAGTAGACAAGAGTACGTATAATAGTCGATGACGTAAGGATTCATCTTCTAAAACCGATATAGGTGATTTAACTACGTGTATGCTTGTGCAAGTGTTCTACCATAATCCAAGTCAACAAATAAGAGTAGAGACAATGGCACATGAGAAATGATCACCACGAAATGTACAGTGTAATAAAGGCAGCAATGAAGTTTGAAGCAACAACTAGCACAACAAGATTAGCGACATAGAACTAAGCAAATAGTGTAACACGGAGGAAGACCATTAATAGTATGCTAAGGAGACAACAATCAAACACAAGTACAAAAGAATGGGGAAATGACAACAAAAGCCCTACTGATGTACCGCCTCGTAGTCTCAAATCATAAAATGAATCAGAAACTTTCCTTATATCACCGCGGGAGCCTTTATATTTAGTTTTTGAAAATCATTTTTCCCGAAATAGCATCCCGCGTTTTAGCCCACCTTATCACACCGCATGGCTTCTAGTAGTTTCCCTACTAGCCACGCGTTTCAAGCCCACCTTATCTCACAGCATGCATTTCAACACCCAGACATTATACCACCGCATGTGTATCAATAATAATAACAGCACAGAATAAACCTCATGCAACCACAATGACAACGTTAAGGCAGAAACCTTATGCAAACAACATAACAATTATCTCAACAATAACACGTATGCCAGAACATAACAACTCAAATAAATGACTTTGACAATATGTGCATGCATGCCACAACAATTCCTTAAAACAGTTTCAATATCACAACCACGCATAGCCCTCGGTTCAACAACACTGAATACAATAACAACAACGATAATAATACGAGAATACAGCAAGTAAATCAACTCAAGAACTTCAAAACACAAAGAAACGGAAGAACGAGCTCACAATGAAAGACACAACGGGGAATAATGGTTTCAACAAGAATAGCTCAACAAGAAAGAGATAATGTGTACCAATGATTCCACAAAAGTATTATTCAATGATAAGAGGGATAACATGAATCAATGATTTAAAATAAGGATAAGTCAACAATGATAAGGGATAACAAAACTTCATTTAGTGTTGAGCAATTACGGAAGAGATACAACAAATTCAATTAAGGATAAGCGGATTATGGAAAAGATAATAATAACTTCAATCAAGGATAAACAATTACAGAAAGGATAGCATGGCAATAAAAGAGGCAAAAACTTCAGTTATGGCACATAAGAGTTTAATCGGCAATAAGGGTAAAACATGAAAAATATAATTCCAAATAAGATACGTAAGGGTGAATTTAGTAAATGGGGAATTTAACATGACAAAACAACTTCATATTTAATGGACATAAGAACCTAAGAGCCCTAAACGGTCAAATTTTTACAAATAAACCTGAGCATGTACTCGTCACCTCGCGTACACGGCCTTCACATGACACAATTAGCACAAATGACTCGAATCCTAATGGATAGTTCCCCACACAAAGTTAGGCAAGATACTTACCTCGAAGAAGCTAGACCGTTACTCTAAGATGACGTTCTAGAGTAAAACAATCTCCGGAGGGCTCAAATCTTGCCAAAATAACTTCAAATCATAAATAAAACTCATAGAAGACAATTCCGGATAATAAAGCTTCAATCTTTAATTAAAACTAAAAGGTCAACCCCCATGCCCGCACCTCAGAACCCGATAAAATTCACAAAACCCGAACACCCATTCCAATACAAGTTCAACCATACCAAAATTATCAAATTCCGATACCAATTCGTCCCTCAAATCATCATTTTATATTTTAAAAGATTTTTACAAAATTCCCCATTTTCCTCAACTCAAACCACTAATTTAATGTTAAAAATAAAGATGGACATAATGAATTCCGGGTGAAGAACACTTACCCCAATGACTTGCTTGAAAAACCCACGAAGAATTGCTCAAATCCGAGGCCTACAACTCAAAATATGGTAAAAATGGCTAACCCTCGAATTAGACTACTTTTATATTCTACCCAGATATAACACATCGTGATCGTGGAACATTGCATGTGATCGCGAAGAACAAAAACTATGTCTGACAAAATAACCCTACGCGAAAGCGAACAAACAGATGCGAACGCGAAACATAGCGACCTCCAACTACGCGATCGCGGACCAATTGATGCGAAAGCGGAGAACAAATTCCTGATGCCCTTTCCAACTCGAACTCTACGCGAACGTGAGATAAATATCGCGAACGCGGACCTAAACTAATTGGACCTTACGCGATCGCTTGTAAAACATCGTGAACGCGATGAACGAAAATGCTGAGTTCCAAAAATCACTTCGCGATCGCAGCTTCATCTTCGCGATCGCGAAGAGCAACAGTCACACAAGAAACCAGCAACTCTAAAGCATGAAAAAAAGGCCTGTAACCCATCCAAAACACATCCGAGGCCCCCTGGACCTCAACAAAATATACCAACACATCCTAAAACATGATACGAACTTAGGTGAGGCCTCAAATCACATCAAACAATGCCGAAACTACAAATCGCACCTCGAATCGAACTCATGAATTTTCAATTCTTCCAATATCCATAACTCACGCTGAAACATATCAAATCAACCTGGAATGACATCAAATTTTTCATGCAAGTTCCAAATAACATAACAGAGCTAATCCAACTCTCTGAATTGCATTACGACCTTGATATCACCAAAGTCAACTCTCGGTCAAACCTCTCAACCTTCCAAAACTTCAACTTTCCAATTTTTGCCGAAGTGCTTCAAATTACCCTACGGACGTCCGAATCCAAATTCGGATGCACGTATAACTCCAAAATAACCATACAAACCTATTAAAATCATCAAACTGCCATTTTGAATTCGCCTACGCAAAAGTCAAATTCCGGTCAACTCTTACCGCTTAAGCTTCTAAAACAAGAATCCTTCTACCAAATGGATCCCAAATCATCCGAAAATTGAAATCGGACATACACGCAAGTCATAACACATAATGTGAAGCTGCTCGAGACCTTAAGCTGTCGAGCGGTATGCTAATTCTCAAAACTATCGGTAGGGTCGTTACACCCTCCCATCTTAAACCAACGTTCGTCCTCGAACGTGTCAAGAACCATTCTGAAGTCATCAAATCACTGAGTGTACTCACCGTACATACACTCATGGATGATCCCACGTCGCCCCAATCCACATAGGCCCGATGATACCATCCCAACTGAAAATTATTCCTTCCACCCACACTGATAATCTTAGAACTAGAATTCTCACCATCCAATCATTTCCAAAAGGACTCGATTCCCACATCAATACCCGGTATCAGCCTCAACTAGTTGCAACAACTCATGCTTACACCTACAAGGTACAACCACACGACGTAACACATTACACACACGCCCACAACAAAATCCCTAATCACAATAACTACCCAAATCAAATCTAGCACCGGCAATTAACCTCATATCTGCTAGAACCCTGTTCCAAACCTCCATGTGATGACCCGATAGGTTATCTTATATTTATGAACCCAATTCTGTATTTCAAGGTCTCAGAAACCTCATTCTATCCTTCCTCGATTTGCATGCACAGTTCGGGTGTTTTTCCAGAAGGCCTATATGTTAAAAACTGAAAAAAATAAGAATTTTTGTCTTAAAAATTAATTTGAGTTGACTTCAGTCAACGTTTTGAGTAAACGGACCCGGATCCATGTTTTAACAATCTCATGGGTCCGTATCAAAATATGGGACCTGGGCGTATGCCCAAAATCGATTTCGGAGGTCCCTATCTCGAGTTATGAATTTTTATTGAAAATTGGAAATCTGAAAGTTTGGTTTTTAAGAATTAATTAAGGTTTGGTTTTGTTGATACCGGGTCCGTATTTTGGTTTCGAAGCCCGGTACAGGCCCACTATGATATTTATGACTTGTCTGTCGAATTTGGTGAGAAACAGAGTTGATTTGACGTGATTCGGAGAGTGTGGTTCCGGAGGGGTTCATTGCCACCCGAGTGCTTCAGGACGCTTTGGTCCGTTTGGTGGGCCTTATGGAGAGTGTGGCCCAGACTAGCGCATTTCCCATGGCACCAGCAATCTCTCAGGCTGGAGGAGGAGCCCAGACTCCTACCACTCCCGCTCCGGAGCAGATAGCTCCCCAATATCAGATTCCAGCCGCTCATCTAGTCGGAGTAGTTTAGCCGGTTGTTGCGGCACAGACCGGTGATGGGTCAGCTATGTCTTCTGAGGTTTTGTGGAGATTGGACAGGTTTACCAAGCTCTTCCCAATTCACTTCAGTGATGCTACTTCAGAGGACCCCCAGGAATATCTTGACAGTTGTAATGAGGTGTTACGGAACATGGGTATAGTGGAAACCAATGGGGTCGACTTTGCTGCATTCCAGATGACTGGTTCCGCCAAGAAATGGTGGAGGGATTATTTGTTGACCAGACCAGCTGGGTCGCCTGCTCTTACTTGGAATTAGTTCTCTCAATTCTTCCTAGAGAGGTTTCTGCCAATCACATTGAGAGAGGAGCATCGCCATCAGTTTGAGCGTCTCCAGCAGGACAGTATGATTGTTACTCAATATGAGACCCGTTTTGTGGATTTGGCCCGTCGTGCTCTTCTTCTGCTTCCCACCGAGAGAGAGAGGGTGAGGAGGTTTATTGACGGACTTGCTCAGCCTATCAGATTGCAGATGGCTAAGGAGATTGGGAGTGAGATTTCTTTTCAGGCGGCAGCTAATGTCGCCAGGTGAGTCGAGATGGTTCTTGCACATGGAGGTTAGGGGTCTGACAAGAGACCTCGTTATTCCGGTGGGTTCAGCGGTGCCTCATTTGGAGGCAGAGGTACTTTTGGTAGGGGCCATCCTCCCAGGTCATTTCATTCAGCGCTTCAGGCATCCCACAGTGCTTCAGGGAGTCGTGGTCCTTATGTGCCTCATTCTGGACAACTAGCCTACAGTGCACCACCAGCTCCTATCAGTGCACCTCCTATTCAGAGTTATTACCGTGGTCATCCGGCGTGTTTGGGTCAGTCTCAGTTTCCACAGCTATAGTACCAGGATGGATGTTTCGAGTGTGGTGGTAATAGGTATATCAGGAGGACCTGTCCGAGATTATTGGGTGTCCCGCCACAGCATCAGGGTTCTCGTGCCATGGTTCCGGCACCAGTTGCTGCACTGCCTACTCAGCCAGCTAGAGGCAGGGGTCAGGCAGCCAAAGGTAGAGGCCAGACTGTTAGAGGTGGAGGTCAGGCCGTTAGAGGTGGAGGCCAGCCAGCTAGAGGCCGTCCCAGGGACGTGGTTTAGAGTGGTGGGCCCCAGCCCCAATGTTATGCTTTTCCAGCCAAGCTTGAGGCTGAGTCATCCGATGCTGTTATTACAGGTACTGTTTCAGTTTGCAGTAGAGATATTTTAGTTCTATTTGATCCGGGATCTAATTACTCCTATGTGTTATCCTATTTTGCTTCATATTTGGTTGTGCCTCGTGATTCTTTGAGTGCTCCTGTGTATGTGTCCTCACCTGTGGGGGATGCTATTGTTGTAGATCATGTTTTTCATTTGTGTGTGGTCACCATGGGGGTCTTGAGACTCGTGTAGATATTCTACTTCTCGATATGGTCGATTTTGATGTCATTTTGTGTATGGATTGGCTATCACCTTATCATGCTATATTGGATTGTCACGCTAAGACACTGACCTTAGCCTTGTCGGGGTTGCCTCAATTAGAGTGGAGAGGGACTCATGGCCATTCTACCAGCAGGGTTATCTCTTATATGAAGGCTCGGCGTATGGTTGAGAAGGGGTGTCTAGCGTATTTGGCTTATGTCCGCGATTCCAGTGCGGAGGTTCCTTCTATGGATTTAGTGCCAGTTGTTTGTGAGTTTCCAGAGGTTTTTCCTGCAGACCTGCCGGGGATGCCACCCGACAGGGATATTGATTTTTGTATTGACTTGGCTCCAGGTACCCATCCCATTTCCATTTCGCCATACCGTATGGCCCCGCTAGAGTTGAAAGAATTGAAGGAACAGTTGCGAGATTTACTTGATAAGGGCTTCATTAGACCTAGTGTCTCGCCCTAGGGTGCACCTGTGTTGTTTGTGAAGAAGAAAGATGGATCGATGAGGACGTGTATAGATTATTGGCAGTTGAACAAAGTCACTATCAAGAAAAAGTATCCATTGCCGAGGATTGATAATTTATTTGATCAGCTTCGGGGTGCCAAGGTGTTTTCGAAGATTGATTTGAGATCTAGCTACCATCCGTTGAGGATTAGGGCATCCGATGTCCCTAAGATAGCTTTTCAGACACAGTATATGCATTATTAGTTTTTGATGATGTCCTTTGGGTTGATAAATGCCCCAACAGCATTCATGGATTTGATGAACCGAGTGTTCAAGCCTTATTTGGACTCCTTTATGATTGTGTTTATTGATGATATCTTGATCTACTCCTGCAGTCGAGAGGAGCATGAGCAGCATCTCAGGATTGTACTTCAAACTCTAAGAGCCAGCCAGTTGTATGCTAAATTCTCAAAGTGCGAGTTTTTGTTGGATTCAGTCGCTTTCTTAGGGCACGTTATAGCAGCAGAGGGCATTCAGGTAGATCCTAAGAATATTGAAGCAGTTCAAAACTGGCCTAGACTCACTTCAGCTACGGAGATCAGAAGTTTCTTGGGTTTGGCGAGCTATTACTGTCGATTTGTGGAGGGTTTTCGTCTATAACAACCTCGTTAACCAGGTTAACCCAGAAGGGTGCCCCGTTCAGATGGTCAGACGAGTGTGAGGCAAGATTTCATAAGCACAAGACTGCTTTGACTACAACGCCGGTGTTGGTGTTGCCCACAGGTTCAGGATCTTATACGGTATATTGTGATACGTCCCGTGTTGGGCTCGGTGCGGTATTGATGCAGGTGGATAGGGTGATAGCATATGCGTTGTGACAGTTGAAGGTTCATGAGAAGAATTACCCTGTCCATAACTTAGAGTTGGCAGCCATTGTTCATGCGCTGAAGATTTAGAGGCACTATCTTTACGGAGTGTCGTGTGAGGTCTTCACGGATCATCGGAGCCTTCAGTATTTGTTCAAGCAAAAGGATCTCAATTTGAGGCAGAGGAGGTGGTTGGAGCTATTGAAAGACTATGATATCACTATTTTGTACCACCCCGGGAAGGCCAATGTGGTGGCCGACGCCTTGAGTAGAAAGGCAGCGAGTATGGGCAGCCTTGCATTCATTCCAGTCGGTGAGAGGCTGCTTGCATCAGATGTTCAGACTTTGGCCAACCAGTTTGTGAGGTTGGATATTTCATAGCCCAGCTGTGTTCTAGCTTGTACAGTCGCTCGGTCTTCCTTGTTTGAGCGTATCAGAGATCGGCAGTATGACGACCCTCATTTGTTGGTCCTTAGGGACATAGTATGGCACGGTGGTGCCAAACAAGTTACTGTTGGAGATGGCGGAGTCTTGAGGTTGCAGGGTCATGTTTGTGTGCCTAATGTGGATGGACTTCGTGAGTTGATTCTTGAGGAGGCCCACAGTTCCCGGTATTCTATTCACCCGGGCGCCGCCAAGATGTATCAGGACTTGCGGCAGCATTATTGATGGAGGAGGATGAAGAAGGATATAGTTGTTTATGTAGCTTGGTGCCTAAATTATCAGCAAGTGAAGTATGAGCATCAGAGACCTGGTGTTCTGCTTCAGCAGATAGAGATTCCTGAGTGGAGCTAGGAGCGTATCACTATGGACTTCATTGTTGGACTCCCACGGACTCAGAGGAAGTTCAATGTAGTTTGGGCCATTGTGGATAGGCTAACCAAGTCAGCGCACTTCATTCCTGTGGTAGTTACTTATTCTTCAGAGCGGTTGGCAGAGATTTATATCCGCGAGAACGTCCGTCTTCATGGTGTGCCCGTGTCTATCATTTTTGATCGAGGTACGTAGTTCACCTCGCACTTGTGGAGGGCAATACAGTGTGAGTTGGGCATGCGGGTTGAGTTGAGTACAATGTTTCATCCTCAGACGGACGGACAGTCTGAGCGCACTATTCAGATCTTGGAGGATATGCTCCGCGCATGTGTTATAGACTTCGGAGGATCGTGGGATCAGTTCTTGCCCCTTGCAGAGTTCGCCTACAACAACAGCTACCAGTCGAGCATTCAGATGGCTCTCTATGAGGCATTATACGGTAGGCGGTGCCGGTCGCCAATTGGGTGGTTCGAGCCGGGAGAGGCTCGGTTGTTGGGTACAGATCTAGTACAGGATGCCTTGGATAAGGTCAAGATTATTCAGGATCAACTTCGCACAGCTCAGTCCAGGTAGAAGAGTTATGCCGACCGTAGAGTTCGTGATGTTGCATTCATGGTCGGGGAGAGAGTGTTGCTTTGGGATCACCAATGAAGGGCGTAATGAGGTTCGGAAAGAAGGGCAAGTTGAGCTCTAGCTATATCAGACCTTTTGAGATTCTGGAGAGAGTGGGAGAGGTGGCTTACAGGCTTACGTTGCCACCGGGGTTATCAGTAGTTCATCCGGTGTTCCACGTGTCCATGCTTCGGAAGTATCACGGTGATCCGTCCCACGTGTTAGATTTCAGCTCTGTCCAGTTGGACAAGGATTTGACTTACGAGGAGGAGCCGATGGCTATTCTAGCCCGGCAGGTTCGACAACTGAGGTCTAACAGTTATCCTTCAGTTCGGGAGCAGTGGAGAGGTCAGCCCATTGAAGCAGCTACTTAGGAATCCGAGTTAGATTTGCGGAGTAGATATCCACATCTTTTCACAAGTTCAGGTACTTTTCTACGTTCGTTCGAGGACGAACGGTTATTTTAGAGGTGGAGAATGTGATGACCCGATAGGTCATCTTATATTTAAGAACCTAATTTTGTGTTTCGAGGTCTCAAAAACCTCATTCTAGCCTTCCTCGATTTGAGTGCGCAGTCCGGGTGTTCTTTCGGAAGGCTTATATGTTAAAAACTGGAAAAAATAAGAATCTTTGCCTTAAAAATTAATTTGAGTTGACTTCAGTCAACGTTTTAAGTAAACGGACCTGGATCTGTGTTTTGATGATCCCGGTGGGTCCGCAGCAAAATATGGGACCTGGGCATATGCCCGGAATCGAGTTCGGACGTCCCTAGCTCGAGTTATCAATTTTCTTTGAAACTAGAAAATCTGAAAGTTTAATGATTTTTAAAAATTAACTGAGGTTTGGTTTTGTTGATACCGGGTCCATATTTTGCTTCTGGAGCCTGGTACAAGTCGACTATGATATTTATGACTTGTCTGTCGAATTTGGTGAGAAATGGAGTTGATTTGACGTGATTCGGATGTTCGGTTGTGAAAATAGAAGTTTTAAAGTCTTCTTAAAAATTTCCTTTGATTTGGTATCAGATTCGTAGTTCTATGCTTTATTTTGGTGTTTTAATCACGCGAGCTAGTTCGTATGATATTTTAGGACCTATGTGCATGTTTGGTTTGGAGCCCCGAGGGCTCGGGTGAGTTTCGGATAGGCTATGGGGTGAATTGGACTTAGAAAAATCCGGTGTTTTGCTGCAGCTGGTGTTCTGGTGCATTGTGCTTTGCGATCGCGAAGCCATTCTCGTGATCGCGAAGAGTGAACTGGGCTGGGGAAGGTGTTCTTCTTCGCGAACACGAAGGCTGGGTCACAAATGCGGAGCGATTGGGGGGGGGGGGGCTTACCCTTTGCGAACGCGACCAGCTCATCGCGAACGCGTAGCTTTAGGGACCTGGGGGAAGGGTCAGTCATCTCTTCATCGTGAACGTGAACACGGGTTCACGAACGCGAAGGCCAAGGGGGAGCAGCCTTCGCGAACGCGATGAGGGACTCGCGATTGCGTAAGCTTAACAGGCACTGCTCTTTGCAAACGCATCAGGATTCACGCAAACGCGATGAATACCTGACGCCCAGAGGCGATGGGATTTTTGCCATTCTTTCAAAATTTCAAAACTAGAAGACCTAGAGGCGATTTTCCCAAGAGATTTTCTTCCCCAATTTGTTGGTAAGTGATTCTAACCTACTTTCTTTCAATTACCCATTACATTTTATGAGTTTTTAACAAAAAATCTAGGTTTTTCATAGTGGAAATTGGGGGTTTGGGTAGAATTAGGGATTTTTGCATAATTGGAATTTAGACCTCGAATTGAGGTCGGATTTCGAAATAAATTATATAATCGGGCTCGAGGGTGAATGGGTGAATGGACTTTGGTTCGAACCTCGGGTTTTGACCAAACGGGCCCGAGGTCGATTTTTTACTTTTTGGGGGAAAGTGTGAGAAATCTAAATTTATGCATTATAATTGATTTCTTTAGCAATGTTTGATATTATTGAGTCATTTGTGGATAGATACGAGTGGTTTGGAGGTGGTAACTAGAGGAAAAGCGGTAATTGAGCATTGAGTGGCCTTTGGAGCGAGGTAAGTGTTGTGTCTAACCTTGACTTGAGGGAATTAGGAACCCTCGGGCTATTTGCTATGTGAAATTCATGTGAGCGGCGTATATGTGAGGTGACGAGTACTTATGCGCCGCCAATTTATCTGTTTTCTCTATTTCTCCAGTTTTACTCATATTGACTCTTTCCCTGTCTTAATTGTTACCTACTCTACTTGTGTTCCCATGCCTAATTGCTACGTGTTAGACATTGTTTCCTCCGGTTAATGATATAAGTTCTTCCATAGTTTCATTATCTCCTATTATTTTCTTAAGCTGGTTTACCGGTACCTTTTTGTTGTAGATTCTAAATTGGTCTCGCTGTGTAGTATTACTTATGTGAATTTTCATGGTGTACAAGTTTCCTATTTGTTTCGGTTTGGAGTTTAAGTATTGTTAAGAGTTTTTGTGATTTAAATTGTGAAATTTATGTACATACTAAGTAATTAATATTGATATGGTGGGATCGGGTTGCACGCCGCAACAGGAGGAATAAGGGTGATATATATATTGAGGTGGAATAAGGGCGAATTTATATTGTACGGTGGGAACGGGTTGCATGTCGCAATAGGTGTAATAAGGGTGGATTGTTTGGTGGAATAAGGGTGAACTATGATTGTGTTATTATGATACGGTGGGAACAGGTTGCACGCCGCAATAGGAGGAATAAGGGTGATATATATTGAGGTGGAATAAGGGTGAATTTATAATGTACGGTGGGAACGGGTTGCACGCCGCAACAGGTGTGATAAGGGTGGATTGTTTGGTGGAATATGGGTGAACTATGATTGTGTTATTGTGATACGGTGGGAACGGGTTGCATGCCGCAACAAGTGTAATAAGGGTGGATTGTTTGGTGGAATAAGGGTGAACTATGATTGTGTTATTGTGATATGGTGGGATTGGGTTGCGCGCCGCAACAACCTTTGTGTTTATGTTTTCCTTGAGCTATGTTAGCCTTATGGTATTCTCTTTTGCACTTAAGGATCGGGAATTTCTTAACACTGTTGATATATCTTCGGGAGTTGTTGTATTTCTTGCAATTTACTACTTTCTTCTATTTTGCATTTCCTATTCTGCTTTTGTTATATATACTGCGTACAGGTTGTAGTGTGAGTGATCCGCCTTAGCCTCGTCACTACTTCGTCGAGGTTAGGCTCGGCACTTACCAGTATATGGGGTCGGTTGTACTGATACTGCACTCTGCACTTCCTGTGCAGATTTTGGTGCTGGTCCGAGCTGATCGTGAGGTTACTACTGGATTCATCCGACAGGAGACCCAAGGTAGGTCTGCCGGCGTCCGCAGACCTTGGAGTCTCCTTCTAGCCATTGCATTTTACTGTTTCTTTCCCTTCGAAAACAGTTGTATTTCTTTCAGATTTTTACTTATAGAAAAATCTTAGAAGTTCGTGAATTGTGACTCCAGATCCGGATAGTAGTATACATATATATTGAGGCTATTATATATTTCCACACTCATTTTTAAACTCGTTTTAGCTTATTTGCTGTTATTTACTGAAATGTTAAAGAAGTGGCTGAATGATTTTCTAACGTTGGCTTGCCTAGCAAGTGAAATGTTAGGCACCATCACGGCCCCGACGGTGGAAATTCCAGGTCGTGACACTCCACAACATCGACAATGATGCAATAAACATGAAGACCTCCTAACTATTCGCCCGAATCAACAAGTCACATCTAACGCCATCTGGGCACACACCTCGCAAGATAAAACCCAATATGCACGACACGAATATGACTGAATATACAAGGAACACATGAAGGAGCTACCAAACGAGACTGACAGGCACAACTCCCTATTAGTACCATATCACGAACCAATTTCACAAGGGAGAGTCAAAACATATGAACAAATCGCAAGGATCTCATCCTGATATAAATCCACCACGGCATGCAGCCCGATTCAAACATATCAAATCATATGAAACTGCAAGGGTCTCACCCTTAACTCTGAATCACAAGTAGAATACACATCATACCAACCAAAACCTTCCACTAATTCAATTTAGCCAACAAATTCACAACACATACTGAACTCCCATGCTGGTGGAGCATCTAAATCACAAATCATAACCCATCACCCAGAAATCACATCAAAACTACCGAAATGAGTAACCGAAAGTCACTTCTACTCTCATAGTTCTCAATGATGAATAAAATAAAATGATAGACATGGGCTACCAACATAAAATCTCCCAATAGGGGTAAGCACATAAGTAGAGTACAAAATCACGAAACTCACCCATATGTGAAGCAAAATAGGAGGACTCACCCTGATAAGTAGAACCGAAACAAGATACGAATGATGCTCCTCTATAACAAGTCGAAACCATACATATACGTCATCATTTGGTGCAGCGGCCCCAGCTGTACCGTAGAAACCACATCAACGTGATGGGCCTCCCTTCTTGGGCGCCCTCTACTCGCCTGACTTGCACCCCAAGCTGGCGGTGCAGGGATATCAGTAACTGGAGCAGAATTCATAGCACGTATACCCCGCTGCGACACATCTGTTCGGAGTTTGGGACAATATCTCACCATGTGGGTGGTATCTCCACACTCAAAGCAACCTCTCCGCTGACGTGGATGTGGAAGCTATCCGGTACGCGTACCTTGAGACCCATGGATACCTGAAACACCGTGCGAAGCCTGAAGTACAAACTGAACTGGCTGACCCACAAAACCTCTACACCGTGCGAGGTCAGCACCACGTTCGCGAAGGCATCACCCAAGCCAAGCCTCCGTGTTCGCGATGGTGACCTCACCTGCCCTCCCCAAACATCCCAAACATATGCATTCACGCTCTTCAGCTTTCGCGAAGGACAGTCCTCCCAAGCCTTCGTGTTAGCGTAGAGTAACCTGCCCCAGTTGCATATTTCCCCTTTGCGATCGCGGTAGTTACTCTGCAATTGCAAAGCTCTGTATTACACCAGCAAAAACAGGCAAACTCACAAGGCCAAAAATAGTCCGAAATCAATCTGAAACTCACTCAAGGCCCCCCGGACTCCAATCCGTACATTCACACAAGTGTAATAACATCATATAAACTCGCTCGCTCAAATTACCAAAATAAAATCAAATATCAAGAATTGATCATAAACTCAAGATTTTTCAAAGTTAAAACTCATTTTCCAACTTTCCACAAAAGGCGCCGAAATGCCTTCGAGACTCCCGGGACCCCAACCAAACACGCGTACAAGTCCAAAAATATCATATGAACCTACCGAAATCGTCAAAATACCGATCCGAAGTTGTTTACTAAGAACGTTGGCCGTGGTCAACTCTAGTTGTTTTTAAAGCCAAAAATCACATTTGCTTTAAAATTCCGCATAAAATCTTTCCGAAAAAATGACACAAACCACGCACGCAAGTCATATATTATAAAATGAAGCAATGAGAGGTCTTAGAACACAGAAATAAAGGCTAGTACTCAAAATTACCTATCGGGTCGTCACACCAAACCATCCCAATAAATCCAAATACACTTGTATACGGTCAAAATCGGGCCTACCCGATTTTCTATTTGATCGAGACAAGGGAGTTGCATCGGAGGTAGCTTCCTAATAAATCAGACCCGAGCTCGAAGATGAGACATCGAGCCTAGATATCAAAGTGTACGTTGAGACCGAGGCTAGCAAAAATCGAGATCAAGTATGACCGACTTCGAGGGGAGCATAATAACGGAATGGTGAGATATTAGTAACCTGTCGAAGATCACGGCGTGAATCTCGGGACGGATATCCGTGATTGGTAGAAAATCATGGCGTGAATCTCAGAACGGACCAAATCAGAAGCGATTAACTAGCTGTTTATAAGATTTCCTTCTGTAATTAGAGACATACCATAATTAGGTTTCCTCTACTATATAAAGAGGAGTTCCAATCATTTGTAGGGCATCATGATTCACTGATAAGAATATACATATATGCTGCTTTCTTTGTCTTACTTACTGTTCATCACTGCTTGTTCCATCCTCTTCTGTTCTTATTAACTAAACCTCGAGACTATCTCGAATTGAGGTCGAGGCATTTGCAGACTGGTTTGATTTATTTTATTGTCCATTTTATCAATTTAATTTTTTGTTTATCAATTGGTGCTGGTTTAAATCACATATCCTTAAAACCACAATATAAGTTTAATTGTTACTCAATTTTTAGGATAAATAGTTTGGCGCCCACCGTGGGGCCAAGGATAATAGTGATTGTTCAGTACTGATTCTGGTAAAATGCACTATTTTATGCTTGTTCTTGTCAAGTATCTTTGCTTTCAGGTTAAAACATGTCAAACTCACAAAACGCATCCACACACGGTGACAACGACCTCGGATTCCATGGTAAAAATGAAAATGTGATTGCTCCAGGAGTCGAGGTGCCACAGGCTACTTTCTGGGGAGAACCGGCTGCCAACCCAGTCGATGTCAGTTCGCACGTTGCTCTAAATGCGGACCTAGGCGCAGGTCTCGATGGGAGCGTACGCAGAGAAGGCCCATCTAGTGACCAAAGAACGCAGGGCAGAGGAGACGAAGGAGTCAGTCTCCAAGTGATATTCGAGATGCTTCAGGCTCAGCAAGCCACTATTGCTCAGTTACAAAATCAATATAGAGCTCTAAATAGGGTCGAGCCGGAAATTACTCGCCGTATCGAGTCAGTACCGGAAAGGTCGAATGGTAACGAATCGGGGACTAATCCCACGGTAATGAAAATGCTCGAGGAGCTCACCAAAAGAATTGAATCGGGGGAGAAGAGAATCGAAGCCAACGATAAAAAAGTGGAAACATACAACTCTCGAGTTGATCAGATACCGGGGGCACCGCCAATCTTGAAAGGGATGGATTCGAAGAAGTTGGTACAAAAGTCGTTTCCTCCAAGTGCGGCTCCAAGGCCTATTCTAAAGAAGTTTCGTACGTCGGACATACACAAATATAATGGGACCACCGATCCCAACGAGCATGTTACTTCATATACATGCGCCATCAAGGGTAACAATTTAGAAGATGATGAAAACGAATCTGTACTGTTAAAAAAATCAGAGAGACCCTTTCTGATAACAACACGATAGGGGTCCAAGAATTACTACAAAAAATCAAGAAACGTGCGGAAGCTAAAAGAAAATAAAGAAACAAAAAAATGACGGAAAATTAAAGATAGATTGAACTCAAGAAACTCTTTCTTGAATTCAAGAAGTCTATTCTTGAAGTTGAATCCTAACAACAATAATTAGCTAACAAAGAACTAATCACCTTTGGTAGAGAATTAAAAACAAGAGATAGATTGTGAAACCCGACCTTTTAGAATAACAAGAACAACAATAAGCCTAAACTTATCTCCTTTCTTGAATACCTAGAAGTGATCTAAGATTTTGAAAGAGTTTAATCTTACCACCTTAAGTTGAGTCTTGAAGGTTGAAGAATAAATCCAAGAGTAGCCACACACAAGAGTGCAAGAAAAATCTCACAATTTTTATTGATAATAGTCTATAATAATCTAAAATCTAAAAACAAAGAAGATATCCCTTAATATAGAGAGGGGGTCACGAAATTCCTACCTAAAAATAAGGAAAAAAAGTCCTAAACTACTTTGGACAACAAGTCCAAATACCTTAGGAAAAGAAAAGACACTAGGAAACAAAAACCAAGCCAATCATGGAAAGTAACTCCAACAATCTTAGGAAAAGGAAAACATAACCTTAACTACCTAGGAAAGCAATAAATCTAGTACCAAAATATATGAAAATAAGTTAAAACCAATCTTGGATAAAATCTTTAAAGTCGCAAACCAATCATTGATAGGATCTTGAAAATCTTGAAGGCAACTTGCAAGCAACTTGGCTCCAACTTGTACCCAACTTCTATCACGCCTATTAAACCTTTCTTGGGCAGAAAGTAAGTCCTTTTTATGTTATAAAAAATGTGGCTTCATGTAGGACTTATTGGGCTGCAAGTTTGGACACATTTTTAGGTGCCAAATAGGTCCAATAGTGGCCTGATTTGGACCTTCTTTAGAGGATGTCTCTTGGGATCTAATCCACCTTTTCTTGGACATGAATTTGGATCATAAAATAATTATATTACCTAGACAACTCATATCCTTTATCCTTGAGCTCTTCATCCCAATTAACAACTTCTTTATTTGCACTTGAAGTCTAATGACCTTGTTTTGCAACTCTTTAGCTTGACATCTTGTTAAAGGACCTCTTTGAGATTCCAAAGCTTCATTCTTGTCCTTGATTTGAGCTTCCTAGGATGTTATCATTCCCCTCTTCTTGAAGAAAATTCGTCCTCGAATTTCGACCTTGCAAGAAAAAGAAGTCACGCCACTAATCTGAAAAAATGGTAGGAATAAAACAAGATAGTGACCATGTGTCCACTTAACCCAATTAAGCCTAATAGGTGCAAATACTCCTTTATAAAGCATATGGACATCATCATCCCAATAAAATTTATACCTACTTAGAGTTGTCCAATACAAACCTCTCTTAGATGCACTATGTAATAAAATTTGCAATGCGATCTTGTCAATAAGGTAGTCCAAACATGTGCATGCCAAAGAAATTACAAAATATTGGTCATGCATCCATTTATCACAAGTATCTCTGCCACATGTATCAAATAAGACACTCTTATGATTATAAATTCCATGGATTCTTCTTCATGTAAGTTATTCAAAGAAGCACATAAATTCTCAGAAAGGTCAGAAGAACCCATAAATTCCAAAATACAAATTTCAATACATTCAAGCTCGTGATTATAACTTTTCCCAATAATATTCGCAACATCAATGGATTCTACATAATTGCTCAAACTGTCACAAAAAGAGTCATAGGTAGGTTCATGAAAGAGTATTTGATTACTAACGTCACAATAATCATGCGTATCCTCTTTAATAGTAGCAAACACTTTTACAGGCCCACAATCAACATGCCTAGAGGAATGACTTCCCATCAAACAACAAAACTCACATTCTAGCAATTTATCACATGAAAACTCATTAGACACTTGAATAAGAGAAGAAAGAACATTTAACTCATTAGCAAGCCTCTTCTCATAAATTTCATGCCTCTTTTCACCAAGTTGAAATGCATAATCATCTATGTCATGCTCAATTTCAAAAGGAAGCAAATTACTCTCGCACTTTAACTTAGATATTATAGTTAATGACTTGATATGCATCAAAATATCATCATCCACAAAAATTATAAAGTCACCAACATAAGAAATAAGAGTATAGTTCATTACCTCCAAAAATACCTTAGGTGTTCTAGGAAGGCCAAGAATGTGAATGAACCAATTATATATATCATGCTTGGACTTATTTACTAATGGAACAACATCACCTTGTATTCTTTTATGCAATGATTCCAGCTTAGCAATGGCTTTAGGAAACTCCATGTGATAAACCTGTAAATAAGAATTAAAATAGTCAAAAGGTTCAATAACAAAGAATTTAACCAAGCTTTTATCTTCCACCATCCAACAAGAATTAATTTCGCCTAATTCATGTTGGAATCCAAGTGGATCCTTTTCCACCATTTCTCGCGCCTCACCTCTCCTTTCAAAAGGTCTTTCAACACGTGGCTGCACAAAATCACAAGAACTAAGCAAGAATGAGTTAATGGGTTAGGAAGTAAAGAAATTTTATTCTTGTCTACACTCTCTTTGGTTTTTATCACAAAACTAACTTTTCCCTCACCCTTAGCCTCTTTTATCTCACTAAAGTTTTTTTCTTCTTCTTTACTCAAACCCTCTTGTTTTTCTCTATCTACCTTAAAGACTTTTCTTATCTCATTGCCTTCTCTCTTTTCTTTTCCCCCAAGCTCACTTTTTTTCTCAATTGACATCCCATTCTCTTCACTCAATACAACCTCTCATTTTTCCTCCGTTGGGATGTCAACCTGCACTCCCTTACTCCTCTCATTCTTTTTTCTCTCATATTTTTCCATATTCTCTTTAACAGTTTTTTCATCTTCATAAATTTGTGAGGGAGTCAAAGGTCCAAGAATAAGTTTCTTCCCATTAACCTCAAAAGAGTATCTATTTTTTTCCATGTTATATGAAGCTTTTCTATAGGCATACCATGGCTTTCCCAATAAGATATGATAATTATTCATGGGAATCATATCACACCATATCGCATCCTCATACCTTCCAATAGAGAATAGTAATAACACTCTTTTATCTACCTTTACTCCTCTCAACATGGAGGGTTCAATATGCTCAACACAAGGCAAGTTCAAATTTTCAACCATATAAGTGCTAATTGAGTTATAGCCAAACTCTTTGTCAATTCTAAGGGCACAAATCGCAGACATCACTTTAGCTCTTGTTAGAAAAATAATTTTACCATTATCTTCCTTCCATTCGGTATATTGTAAGTTCTACTTTTTAAGTTGTTGAGTCATAGCTCGCCTCCTTTCACTATAACTACGTGTTTGAAACATCTTGAACAAAGATTAGAAGAATTCAAATTTGGCTTTTTCCTCTAATGTTCTCGCCTCTCTTGCCTTTTTTCACTCAAAGCAACTCTTGGTCGTTAATCTTTAAATTTATTAATAAACCTTACTAGTCACAACCCTTAGTGATAAGAATGTGGAGTTAGAAAATGAAAAGGAAAGTGAAGGACCAAACTTTGGAAGAATAGGAATTGGTTATGTAGGGAAAAAAGGAAAGAATTTAGGAAACCCAAAACCTACAATAATAAGGAAAGAAATTACCTTAATCTTCAAGAACTAGGATTTCCTCTTCTTGTTTCCTTTCTTAACTTGGAAACCAAATAACATTTGAATTTTACAAATAATAATGAGCCATAATGCTTTTCTTTAGGCTGATTTTCATTTTTTTTTAGTTTGTTTTGCTGAAGAACCTCCCAAGATTATCAAGATTTAAATCTTGATTAGCCTATGCTCTGATACCACTTGATAACAACACGATAGGGGTCCAAGAAATACTAAAGAAAATCAAGAAATGTGCGGAAGCTAAAAGAAAATAAAGAAACAAAAAAATGATGGAAAATTAAATATAGATTGAATTCAAGAAAGAGTTTATTGAATTCAAGAATTCTATTCTTGAAGTTGAATTCTAACAACAATAATTAGCTAACAAAGAACTAATCACATTTGGTAGTGAATTAAAAACAAGAGATAGATTGTAAAACCCGACCCTTTAGAATAACAAGAACAGCAATAAGCCTAAACTTATCACATTTCTTGAATACCTAGAAGTGATCTAAGATTTCAAAAGAGTTTAATCTTACCACCTTAAGTTGAGTCTTGATGGTTGAAGAATAAATTCAAGAATAGCCACACACAAGAGTGCAAGAAAAATCTCATAATTTTTATTGATAATAGTCTATAATAATCTAAAATCTAAAAACAAAGAAGACACCCCTTTATATAGAGAGGGGGTCACGAAATTCCTACCTAAAAAGAAGGAAATAAAGTCCTAAACTATTTTGGACAACAAGGCCAAATACCTTAGGAAAAGGAAAAACACTAGGAAACAAAAACCAAGTCAATCTTGGAAAGTAACTCCAACAATTTTAGGAAAAGGAAAACATAACCTTAACTACCTAGGAAAGCAATAAATCTAGTACCAAGATATATGAAAATAAGTTAAAACCAATCTTGGATAGAATCTTCAAAGTCGCAAACCAATCATGGATAAGATCTTGGAAATCTTGAAGGCAACTTGCAAGCAACTTGGCACCAACTTGTTCCAAACTTCTATCACGCCGATTGAACCTTTCATGGGCATAAAGTAAGTCCTTTTATGTTATAAAAACGTGGCTTCATGTAGAACTTATTGGGCTGCAAGTTTGGACACATTTTTAGGTGCCAAATAGGTCCAATAGTGACCTGATTTGGACCTTCTTCAGAGGATGTCTCTTGGGATCTAATCCACCTTTTCTTGGACATAAATTTGGACCATAAAATAATTATAATACCTAGACAACTCATATCATTTATCCTTGAGCTCTCCATTCCAATTAACAACTTCTTTATTTGCATATGAAGTCTAATGACCTTGTTTTGCAACTCTTTAGCTTGACATCTTGTTAAAGGCCCTCTTTGAGATTCCAAAGCTTCATTCTTGTCCTTGAATAGATTTGAGCTTCCAAGGATGCTATGACTTTCGAAGGGAGCAATGATTTGGTATCATAATCTGCCACCAAATTCCATCGACTCATTTGCCATGTTAGCAGATTCTTTCGTAAAGGCACACGCCGGGGCCATAAAGGTCTCAACGAGGAAATCGGACCTTTTCAAGGTAAGACAAAGGGATAATGAAATGCTGAGGGAGTTCGTATCCAGATTTCAAATGGAACACATGGAGTTACCACCGGTCACAGATGATTGGGCCGTTCAAGATTTCACCCAAGGGTTGAACGAGCGGAGTTCGATAGCATCACGTCAGTTGAAACAAAATTTGATCGAGTATCCAGCTGTAACTTGGGCAGATGTGCACAATCGATATCAATCAAAGATCAGGGTCGAGGACGACCAATTAGGAGCCCCTTCCAGTTCAGTACATCCAAATAGGTCGGTAGGTAAAAACATGAGGGACGTCGACAGGGAGCCAAGATCGAACAGAGACTGATATCAACCATATACCACAGATCGAAGGAACAATGGTTCAGGATGCAATTCCACCCGGAGCGATCGAAGAAGTGACCGAGGACATAATTCTCGGGGACTTATGAGCAAAAGTGGTTTTGACAAGTATGCCGATCCCACAGAGGCACCTCGGTTATCAGAATATAACTTTAGCATCGATGCATCGGGTATTGTATCGGCAATCGGAAGGATCAAAGATACTAGATGGCCTAAACCCATACAAACCGATCCTTCCCAAAGTATCATGGCACGCATGGTCACAAGACCGAGGATTGCAGTCAATTAAGGGAGGAGATAGCCCGTTTATTCAATGAGGGCCACCTTCGAGAGTTCCTCAGCGATCGAGCCAAGAATCATTTCGGAGAAAGGGACGCCAACAGAAAAAATGAATAGGAGGAAACCCAACATGTCATTCATATGATCGTCGGTGGGGTCGACATTCCACGAAGACCGATATTCAAACGCACTAAGGTATCAATCACTAGGGAAAAACGAGTCCGAGATTATGTGCCCAAAGGCACTTTATCATTCAATGACGAAGAAGCAGAAGGCATTTCTTAGCCCCACAATGACGCTCTAGTAATTTCTCTCTTATTAAATAAAGTTCAAGTTAAGCGTGTTTTAGTGGATCCAAGTAGCTCAATGAATATCATCTGATCGAGGGTCGTGGAGCAGCTTGGCATACAAAATCAAATCGTGCCCGCAGCTCGGGTCTTAAACGGCTTCAATATGGCCAGTGAAACAGCTAAAGGGGAGATTATACTACCGATGAACGTGACTAGAACCATTCAAGATACCAAGTTCCACATAATCGAGGGCAACATGAGGTATAATGCACTACTCGGAAGACCTTGGATCCACAATATGAGGGCAGTCCCTTCGACTCTCCACCAAATAATGAAATTCCCGATGTCGGTCGGTGTAAAAACAGTATACGGGGAGCAGCATGCTGCAAAGGAAATGTTTTCGGTCGATGAGGTAACACCGATATCGACACTATCAACCTTGGAAAGGTTGAGCATCAAAAGTAAACAGGAAGTCAAATAGCAATCACAGCCACCAGCCTCGACCGAATTAGGGAAGCATGAGATAGAAGAAGAAGGGGAGGATTTTCTGACCCCTCGAACTTTTATTGTTACCGAAGATTCTGACGCCACCAAATCAACGATCGAAGAACTGGAACAGGTTGTATTGATCGAGTACCTACCCGAGCAAAAGGTATACCTGGGAACGGGATTAACCCCTGAACTCAGGAAAAAGCTTATTCAATTTCTTATTGATAACATAGATTGCTTTGCTTGGTCCTATTTAGACATAACAGGGATCCCACCGGAGATAACAACACATCGGCTAAGCATGGACCCTAGGTTCAAACCGGTGAAGCAAAAGAGAAGACCCCAGTCCGAGGTAAAGCACACATTCATAAAGGACGAGGTAACTAAACTTCTCAAAATAGGGTCTATTCGGGAGGTGAAATATCCCGAATGGTTAGCCAATGTAGTTGTAGTCCCTAAAAAAGGGAACAAACTTAGAATGTGTGTAGATTATAAGGATTTAAACAAGGCGTGCCCCAAAGATTCTTTTCCACTGCCTAACATCGATCGCATGATCGATGCCACGGCCGACCACAAGATCCTTACTTTTCTCGATGCCTATTCCGGGTACAATCAAATCCAAATGAACCCGGAGGACCAAGAAAAGACTTCATTTATCACCAAGTATGGAACATATTGTTATAATGTAATGCCCTTCGGGCTAAAAAATGCAGGAGCTACTTACCAACGCATAGTAAATAAAATGTTCGAAGAACAAATAGGTAAATCAATGGAAGTTTATATCGATGACATGCTAGTTAAGTCTCTGCGCGCAGAGGACCATTTGGCTCATTTGCAGAAAACGTTCGAGATTTTAAGGAAATACAACATGAAGCTCAACCCCAAAAAATATGCTTTCGGGGTCGGTTCGGGCAAGTTCCTTGGCTTCATGGTATCGAATCGGGGAATCGAGATCAATCCCGAAAAAATCAAGGCCATCGAAGACATCACAGTCGTTGACGTGTAAAAGTCGTTCAGAGTTGACTGGACGGATAACCGCCTTAGGCCGATTCATTTCGAGGTCATCGGATCGAAGCCAAAGATTTTTCTCTCTGCTCAAAAAGAAGAATGATTTCACCTGGACCCCGGAATGCCATCGGGCATTAGAGAAATTGAAGTGATACCTATCGAGCCCACCACTGCTTCACACTCCAAAGGAAGATGAAAATATTTACTTGTAAGTAGTATCGGAAATCGCGGTGAGTGGTGTCCTAGTTCGGGAAGAGCAAGGTACGCAATTTCCCGTTTATTATGTAAGTCGAACCTTAGGAGAAGCAGAAACTAGATATCCACATTTGGAGAAATTGGCACTTGCACTGATAAGCGCCTCTAGAAAGTTAAGACCATACTTTCAATGTCACCCCATATGCGGATTAACCACTTACCCACTTCGTAATATTTTACACAAACCCGAACTATCGGGCCGATTGGCCAAATGGACCGTCGAACTCAGTGGGTACGATATCGAATATCAACCCCGGACAGCCATCAAGTCTCAAATTTTAGCAGACTTTGTGGCCGATTTCATGCCAACCCTCGTAACTGAAGTCGAAAAGGAACTCTTGTTAAAATCGGGTACATCATCGGGGGTATGGACCCTTTTCACAGACAGTGCTTCGAATGTGAAGGGGTCCGGGCTAGGCATCGTTTTGAAGCCGCTCACGGGTAGCATTATTAGGCAATCTATCAAAACTTTTAGGTTGACTAACAATAAGGCCGAGTACGAGGCCATGATTGCAGGTCTCGAGCTAGCTAAAAGCTTAGGAGCAAAAGTCATTGAAGCCAAGTGTGACTCTTTACTGGTGGTGAACTAAGTAAACAAAACTTTCGAAGTTCGAGAGGATAGAATGCAAAGGTATTTGGACAAGCTGCAGGCAACCTTGCACTGTTTCAAGGAATGGACTTTACAGCATGTACTTCAAGAACAAAATAGTGAGGCCGATGCACTTGCAAGTTTAGGGTCATCGTTCGAGGAAGATGAGATCAACTCGGGGACTGTCGTTCAACTCTCGAGATCCGTGATCGGGGAAGGTCACACCGAGATAAACTCTACAAGCTTAACTTGGGATTGGAGGAATAAATATATTGAATACTTAAAGAACGAAAAACTCCCATCGGACCCTAAAGAGTCGAGGGCCCTACGAACCAGAGCTGCTAGATTCACATTGGCTGAAAATGGAACATTATACAAAAGACATTCGATGGACCATTGGCAGTATGCTTAGGACCAGGAGACACCGATTATGTTCTACGAGAGGTCCATGAAGGCACTTGTGGGAACCACACCGACGTCGAATCACTGATTCACAAAATCATTAGAGCAGGATACTACTGGGATAGCATGGAAAAAGACACTAAGGAGTTTGTTCGAAAATGTGATAAATGTCAAAGGTTTGCACCGATGATCCATCAGCCCGGAGAACAACTTCATTCAGTCCTATCCCCATGGCCATTCATGAAATGGGGGATGGACATCGTCGGCCCTCTGCCATCGGCCCCAGGTAAAGCCAAGTTCATTTTATTTATGACTGACTATTTCTCTAAATGGGTTGAAACACATGCGTTCGAGAAAGTGAGAGAGAAAGAGGTTATAGACTTCATCTGGGATCACACCGTATGTCGATTTGGGATACCTGCCGAAATAGTGTGTGACAATGGAAAATAATTTACCGGCAGCAAAGTGACGAAGTTCCTCGAAGACCACAAAATAAAAAGGATATTATCAATGCCGTATCACCCTAGTGGGAACGGACAGGCCGAGTCGACGAACAAGACTATTATTCAAAACCTGAAGAAAAGGTTGAACGACGCTAAGGGGAAATGGAGAGAAATTCTACCCGAAGTCCTTTGGGCATATCGAACAACGTTAAAATCCAGTACGGGGGCAACCCCGTTCTCCTTAGTATATGGCTCCGAAGCCTTGATTCCAGTCGAAGTCGGGGAACCCAGTGCTAGGTTTTGACATTCAACAGAAGAGTCAAATCACGAGGCTATGAATACTAGCCTCGAATTATCGGATGAAAAATGAGAAGTCGCACTCGTTCGAATGGCTGCACAAAAGCAATGAATCGAAAGATACTACAATAAGAGAACCAACCTTCGCCACTTCAGAGTCAGGGACTTAGTCCTGAGGAAAGTCACCATCAACACTCAAGATCGTAATGAAGGAAAGCACGGCCCAAATTGGGAAGGACCCTACCAAGTCCTCAACATCATCGGAAAGGGATCTTATAAGCTCGGCACAATGGACGGCGAACAACTGCCAAATAATTGGAACATATCGCTTCTCAAACGGTATTATTGCTAAGGTATGACTTTATTCCCTTTTTTCATTTATATATTCGACACTAACTCACTGCAAATGATCGATCGAAGATATCGAGACTTTAGGTTTTAAAGCACGCGTTGCACTCTTTTTCCCTTAGATCGGTTTTTGTCCCAAGTGGGTTTTTCCGGCGAGGTTTTTAACGAGGCAATAATTATGTGCTACCTGAGGACGATTCAACAATATCCAAGGCTTCTTTACAATCAACCTCGAATACTGGGAGGCATTATCTTTGGATTTTACATTTTCGAGGAAAATACTTCGTGTCAAAGGTTCTCGATAGAGAAACTTTGTAATGGGCTAAACGGTCGAATGAACCGTGTCCGTATAGATTAGTCGAACGCAGATGGCAAAACATGTATGCATGTATACATTATACAAAGAAGCACTCTTTCTACATGAAACATCTTGTGTCTCAAAGAAAATTTTCTACTATACAAGTTCCATACTTATGATTTTGTAAGAAATGGCTCAAAGGCCAAGTGCAAATACACCTCGTACACTCGGGGACTACCATCGACGATCGACATATTCGAGTAATCTAAACTCAAATCCATAAGACCTCAAAGAGGCACCCCTCGATCTATAGGCCATGGGCATCACTCTCGGGGACTAACACTTCGAACAAGTTTGAAGCATTATTGGGAAATAAGCCAAAGAGGCATACCCAAAGGCTACGGCTAAATCAAACTGGCTCGGAGACGTCCGAATTACGCAATAAAAATAGGCCTTCGAATTCTTTGAAAAACTTGTTAAAAAAGGCTACCCTCGGCATGTAATCAAAAAGGCTTCGATAAAATCAACCCTTGAAAAACTCTTAAGAGGTATCAAATTATCTTAACACAAACGTGCTAAGGCACAAAAAGCAAAGGGGTTTCAATCAACATCGAACTCTCAAAAAACCCAATGGGTAAAAGAATATGTGTTAAGACAAAGGATTTTTTTTACTAAGTCTTCTAAGCCAAAAAAGAGAAAAATAACCATCTTTTAGAGGCCATATCGGCCCAATCTAAAGAGCCTAAGGGCCAATACACTTAGAGTTTGAGATTTTGTTCTCACTCAATTCGGACCTAAGGGTTCCACTATTCCGAGCTCAAATAAAATATAGCTCGAGGATTCATCATTATTTGATATAAAACCTTAAGGGGTCTGTTACTGTGAGTTCGAAACTTACTCGAACTCGGCTATAAAAGCAGTACATTTATGGCTTTGATCAAGCCATCCAAAATTTAAATCCCGAACATATTGTTAAGCTCGGGGACTCGCCCTCGCTTAACTAAAAAACCTAAGGGTTTGTTCTACTCTGAGTTCGAGCTATTGCTCACTCGATTATAGAGGCTACAATAACCCGATTGCAACAAAGTTTTCACAAGGCAAAGCCAAAACAGAATTTATCATAAATCAGAAATCGGAGACGAAACGGAAAGAAAAGAAACCTTTCATATATGCAAAGTATTTACAAAGACCACTCAGGGTCTTACACAAAAAACAAAAGGAGAAAAAATCCTAAGTGCCTAGTCCGCCTCGGGAGCCGCTTCTTCGGGAGCTTCATCATCATCTCTGCTCTCGGATCCATTCGCAGAGTCTTCTTCATTGGAAAGCAAAGCTCCAGCCTCATCCTCCAAAACCTTCGCATTCTAGATATCAGCCGTGAGCGCGAAGCCATGAGCATGTACCTCCTCAAGAGTTTCTTTTTGAGACTGGCGCCTAGTATGCTCTGCAACACAGGACAATCTAACCTCAGCAGCATAAGAAATTTCCTTTTCCCGAGTGTTAGCGGCTTCGGCGTTAGCTCGGTAGGAGGCCACGAGCGCCTCTGCCTCGAATGTGGCCCTTACAAGCTCAGCGTCCAACCGAGTCTCAAGCTCTTCAACCTTCTGGGCTCGGGCCATGTTCTCCTCCTTCACACTTTGGAATTGACGCTCAACCGAAGACAGTTGGGCCCGAACCGCTTCTTTCTTCGAGGCGAGACGGTCCATGTTTTGCTTCCACCCCAAAGTCTCTACCTTTTTCATCTTGGCCTCCTCACGAAGCTTCTCAACCAATTCAGCCTTCTGCTGATCCTACAGGATCAAAGTGTTAGTTGCCAATATCAAGTTAATACATAACAAGCTCCCAAAAATTTACATTACCCGTTCAATAAGCTCAGTTTGATCTCAATGAGTTCTTGTCAGCTCGACTCGAATGCTTATGATCTCCTCTTCTTTTTGCGCATAGAAGAGTTTAAGGGCGTTTCTCTCCTCCGTAAGCTTTTTGAGATCAGCCTCACAGCGGGCCAGCTCAGTACTTGGAAGACGCTTCTTGATGGAGCATTGTAGCCTGTACAGAAAGAAAAGAAATCAGACATAGAGAAATAAGAACAAACGCAAGCATGGTAGCATAGGGTAAAACTCACTTGGTTCAGAAGCCGCTGAGCCTCATAAAAAAATGAGTGATGCGTCAAGGTCGGAAACATCATCGACCCCCGCGAAGCAACCACAAAATATATCATCCCCTTGGGGAGTCGTCCCTGCATCGAGGGTCCCCATGGACCGGGCATCCCGAAACTGCCCCTCAGAGAACGTGGGGTCGAGCGGCGAATCGTCAATATTAATCGCCCCGAGCGAGTCACTTGGGGCATTCTTTTCTGTTTGAAGGGCCTCAGAACTAGACCCTTCAGGCACACCCGCTGGTTGCTCATCACGGCAGGAGGCATCATCAACACCCGATGATTCGGGGACTCTGCTTGGACTTTCCCCCGAGATCACCTCGGTCTGCGGCCGAACCTCTTCGACCGTCACTGGCTTAGCATCTTTCGAAGCTTCGATGCTTTCCCTCTTCCGAGCCACCAACAGGCATTCGGTATCTTCTCCCTCCTCATCTTTATCTCAAAGTGTTTTGTCATGACCCAATTTCCCCTCCGTTTGGGTATCGTGATGGCACCTAGTCTTAGGGACTAGGTAAGCCTAACATTTATTGAAACAACAACATTATTTCAATAACATCTAACAATTTGAAATAGAAATCTCTTAAAATTTACAATTCCCAAAACCCGGTAGTACAAGTCATAAGCTCTACAGAGTGTTTGCTAGAAAACCTCTAAATACAACTGTCCAGAAATACGAATAAACAGTGCAAAATGAAAACTTGAAGGTGACTCCAAAGCCTGCAAACGCAGCAAGCAATGATCCGCACATCTAGCTAATGATCAACTGACTTTGAAATACCTGAATCTGCACAAAAATGTGCAGAAGTGTAGAATGAGCACACCACAACGGTGCCTAGTAAGTATCAAGACTAACCTTAGTGGAGTAGTGACGAGGAACAGTCAAGACACCCACTGGTCTAATAAACTGAACAGGTATGAACAACAGAAGTATGATGTCTACATAAGGACTATGCAATACGGCTCAAAATAAAGTAATGGCAATAAGGAAGGAAACAACAAGTATCAGAAGAATATCATGAAAATGATACACACAAAGTGAATGGGACACAACCTAAATACAGAATCATAAATACAGCGAGGACAAGTAATAACTCAGCAACTACAACCGCTTTTACATCAGGTTTTAGTCAACAACTCCACGAGGTACCGGACCTCGGACAATCACCACTCACGGGCCTCAATACCTGAGCCATAACACTTGGTATCTTGTACCCTTATAACACCTCATAAACGCACTGATGACGCACGTGCCAATAGAGCCATTCTCACATAGAAGGCAAGTAAACAAGGGTGAGAACCGATGCTCAACAATATCAAGAACACCTTTTATCCGATAAGAGTGCTTAACTACGTGTATGCTTGTTCAAGTGTCCTAACATAGTCCATACCAGTAAATAAGCATAAGGAAGAAGAAGCATAGACAACACGTAGAATAGTTTCTCACAACTTTCACAAGATAAAGCTCACACAGGTACGTATACCACTACACAATTATCAACAACAAGAATTCCCCTAGGCCATAAATCATCACAAATCAATCCCTCACACATCCCATCTTGTCTCGCCATGTGTGCAATAGTAATATAAATACCCGCCTTGTCTCGCCACACTTGCATAATAACGTTCCCACCTTGTCTCGCCACATGCGCAACTCACATATACATATATATCCAGCCTTGTCACGCCGCATGTGCAAATATCAATAGTAACAATAGCACGGCAGAAACCTCATGCAACCCCATAACAACAACCGCACGGCAGAAACCTCGTGCATCACAACAACAAGTACAACAACAACAATGGCAATAATACAAAGTATGACAAGTAAATCAACTCAAGAGCCTTAATTCACAAAGAAACGGTAGAACCAATTCACAAGGAATAACCATAGTAAAGAATTCTAGGCGTAAAGAGAACAGCTCAACAAGGGAAAACTAATATATAGCAACGATCCCACAATATACAATTCAGCAACAAGAAAGCTAACACGAGTCAAATAATTTCAAATAAAGACAAGTCGACTAAGATATAGGATATCTAAACTTCTTTTAAGGTTGAGAAATTACGAAGGATATTCAATAATTCAATTAAGGATAAGCAGCGTAAAGATAATCATAACCTCAATTAAGACTGAACCATTATAGGATGAGATAATAATAATTCCAAATAAAGATAAGCAGATATGAAAAGATAGCATGATAATAGAAGAGGTAAAATCTTCAATTAAGTCAGATAAGAGTCAAATAAGCTGTAAGAGTCAATCCTAAAAGAAATTTATTCTAATTAAAGCATGTAGAGGTGAAACTAGTAAATAGGAACTTAATCATATCAAGAACAACTTCATACTCAGTGAATATAAGGACCTAAGAACCCTAAAAGCCCATTTTTCCACAAATAAGTCCGAGCACGCACTCGTCACCTTGCGTACACAGACTACAGTCAACATAGAAGACTCAAATACTAAGGGGAAATCTCCCACACAAGGCTAGGCAAGATACTTACCTCAAAGAAGACAGACCGATACTCAAGAATGAACTTCTCGGGTGAAATGAACTCCGGACGGCTCAAATCTAATCAAAATAACTTCAAAGCACAAATAAAACACATAAGAGACTATTCTGGATCATAAAGCATCAATCTTTATAAAATCTAAAAATCGATCCAAAAGTCGACCCCTGGGCCCGCACCTTGGAACCCGACAAATTTCACAAAACCCGAACACCCATTTTGATATGAGTCCAACCATACAAAAATTATCAAATTTCGATACCATTTCGTCCCTCAAATCACGATTTTTCATTTTGAACATTTTCTTCAAAAATCACCATTTTCCTCAACTCAAAACACAAATTAAATAATGAAATAAAGATAAATATCATGGAATATATTAAATTCAAGGTGAAGAACACTTATCCAATCGATTTGCTTGAAAACTCACAAAGAATCGCTCAAAACCAAGCTCTAGAACTCCAAAAATGATGAAAATGGCAAACCCTCGGAATAGAGGACTTTATATTCTGCCCAAGTGTTTGTGCATCGCGATCACGGAGATTGGGTCGCGATCGCGGAGAAGAAAATTGAGCCTGCCAAGAAAGACCCTTCGCGACCGCGAGTGAAGGGAAGCGAACGCGATGAACAATGGGCAGGAGCTTACACGAATGCAGGGCAAATGATGCGAACGCGAAGAAGAAATAGCCAACAACCCTCAGCTCCTAATTTCTACTACGCGAACGTGAGGGAACAGATGCTAACACAAAGTAGAAGTAAACAGACCTTCGCGATCGCGAGAGGTACTACGCGAACGTGATGAAGAAAACATGCGGCAGATTAACAATACACAACGTGATCGCTACTGGAGCTACGCGATCGCGAAAGAGAGCACCAGACACCAGAAACCAGCAATCCAAAAATAGAAGAAATATGCCCGAGGCCCATCCAAAACACACCTGAGGCCCCCAGGACCACGTCTAAACACACAAACAAGTTCCATAACCTAACACGGACTCGCTCGAGGTCTCAAATCACATCAAACAACGTCAAAACTATGAATCACACAATGAATCGAACTTATAAACTTTCCAATCTTCCAACTTCTAAAACCCATGCCGAAGCCTATCAAATCAACCCGGAATGACGTCAGAATCGTATTCCGACCCCGATATCAAAAAGTCCAATACCGGTCCAAATCTCCAAAAATTTGACTTTCGCCATTTCAAGCCTAAATCAGCTACAGACCTCAGATTCACAGTCCGGACATGCTCCTAAGTCCAAAATCACCCAACGGAGCTAATGGAGCTGACGGAACTCCATTCCGGAGTCGTCTTCACATAGTTCCGACTACAGTCAAAATCCTAAGACTTAAGCTTCCGTTTTAGGGACTAAGTGTCCCAAATCACTCTGAATCATCCGATAATTGAATTCATCCATGCACACAAGTCAATACACATAATACGAAGTTGCTTAGGGCCTTATGCCGCCGGACGGAACTTAAATTCTCAAAATGACCGGCCGGGTCGTTACATCCTTCCCCTCTTAAACAAACGTCCGTCCTCGAACGTGCTAAGAATTGCCTCGAAGTCTTCAAATTATTGAAAGTACATATCCAACATACACCCACGGGTGATCCCGCATCACCCCAATCCACATAATCATGATGACACCATCCCAACTGTAATTCACCCCTTTCTACCAAACCGACAAGCCCTAGAGTCAAAATTCTCACCTCCCATTTATCTTCAAAAGACCCGATTCTAAACCCATAACCGGTATCAGTCTCAACCAGCTATAACAACTTATGCCTACACCCACAAGGTACGACCACTCAATATGACATGCCACACATAGGCCCATAATAACAATTCTGATCACAATAGTTGCCCGAAATCAAAATCAGTGCCTATAATTAGCCTCATATCCGATAGGAACCCGATTCAAACCTCCACAACACTGACAACGATGCAAGAAACATGAAGACCCCTTCATTACACACCCGAATCAACAAGTCACAGCTAACACCACCGGGCACACACCCCGCAAGCTAAAACTCAAGAAGCACATAACTAAAATGACTGAATATGTAAAGAGAACACATAAGGCGGTACCTCGGTTGTGATTCTTATTGTACATGAGGCGGTACCTCATTGTGATTCTTGTTGTTTATCTCATGTTGCAAAGGGTTTTGGTGGGAACATTTATTGTTGTTTTGTTCTTCCTTGTTCTAGCAATTGTTGTCCGTCTATGATCATTGCGGTTCTCTTTAGTTGCTTAATTTAAGTTATTTCCATGCTTAAAACTTTGGCATTAGTTCATGCCATTAACTATTTATTTATATCCTAGTAGGTGTCTTGACATGACCTAGTCACTACTCTATCGAGGTTAGGCTTGATACTTACTAGGTACCGTTTTGGTGTACTCATACTACGCTTCTGCATATTTTTTTGTGCAGATCCATGTACGTCTGCCCGTGCCGCGCGCTAGAGTTGATTTGAGTTGCTGTTTTCGGGAGATTTGAACTGTTTGATTCTATCGAATTGGTACCATTCTTGACTACTTCAATATGTCAATATTAGTTGCAAATTTTGTGGCTTAGCAGCAACATTATGTTGATGTTTGTAGTGTTGGAAACTGGAAAGTTGTAGCAGCACCAATAGTGTTGGAAACTGGAAATGTTGTCAAATTGTTTCAATACCAATAGTAGGGTTTCCATTTATTACGACAGTATTGAAGTGAAACTGTTTTACGTCTCTCAACAAATTGAATATTAGTTTCTCCAAGCAGAAGCTTCAAATATTAGTTGTGTCCAGAACCGATATAAAATTGTTTTAGTTGTGGCCAGAAACGAGTTTTAAAACTGTTTTACTCTTCTCTTTTTTGCTTAACTCTAGATTGAGTTATCTTATCGGGTAAACTGATAACCGAACTGATAATGATCGATAACCGATTAACCGATAACTAATATCTTATCGGTTTGATTATCGGTTTATCATATTTGTAAACCGATAACCGATATGGTAAGCCAATAATATTCATAACCGAACCGAACCGACCGATGCCCACCCCTGCATAGAGTAAATCCTCCCACTGCCTAGGTCCTCTCTTTCTCACTGCGAACGCGAAACGGGCTATGCGTTCGCGCATCCATGGCCACACAAACTTCACGATCGCGGACGAGCTCTTGCGATCGCATAGAACAAAAAGGTGACTGCCTAATTCAAGGCTTCACAATCGCGTCTCCTCCTACGCGACCGCATAAGAGGAAACCAGCAAATGAAGACACCAGAAATTTTTGAAATCTTTCAAGTCCAAAACTAGTCCGTTAACCACCCAGAATCCACCTGAGGCCCCCGAGACCTCAACCAAACATACCAAAAAGTCCTAAAACATCATACAAACTTAGTCGAGCCCTCAAATCACATCAAACAACGCTAAAAACAGAATCACCCTCCAATTCAAACTTAATGAACTTTGAAACTTCAAACTTCTACAACCGATACCAAAACCTATCAAATCACGTCCGATTGACTTCAAATTTTGCATATAAGTCATAATTCACATTATGGGCCTATTCCAATTTCCGGAATGGGAATCCGACCCCGATATCAAAAAGTCCATTTCCGGTCAAACTTCCCAAAAATTCAACTTTTACCATTTCAAGCCTAATTTAGCTAAAGATCTCCAAAACATAACCCGGACACGCTCCTAAGTCCAAAATCACCCAACGAAGCTAACGGAATCGACGAAACTCCATTCCGGAGTCGTCTTCACACAGTTCCAACTACAGTCAAAATCCTAAGACTTAAGGCTTCCGTTTTAAGGACTAAGTGTTCCTAATCACTCCAAAACCATAACAAAACCTCCCGGGAAGTCACATAAGCTGAAAAAGATATGAGGGAAGTAGTAAATAGGGGATCGGGGCTAATATACTAAAAATGATCGGCCGGGTTGTTACAATAATTTAAAACATAAATAATGTTGCAATTATATACTGAATGTCATATGTACAGATAATAAAAAATGTCTATGTGTCCCACAACCTGTATGCTTTAAAGCATTGGTTGGCCTGAGGCGCATCCCATCCGGCCCGACTATACTATCAGGATCATCCTCATCACGTCGCCTCTTTATCGGAGGATGCATTGCAGTATGATCATCAGTAAGGCTGGTAGGATTGGTAGAAGGTGTCGTCTGTCCAACAGTAACCTATAGAATAATAAGATATTTAGTATATGAAATATATATTACTAACGTACGTGTTAGCTGAATTCGTTTTAATGGTCTTACCATGGTCTCGGCGGTTCCTGAATATAATCATCCATCTCAGGCATGTCAGTATCGCACAAAGTGGCCTCTGTGATTGTCACGACCCAATTTTTCCTCTGTTGGGTATCGTGATGGCACCTAGTCTTAGGGACTAGGTAAGCCTAACAATAATTAAAACAACAACATTATTTAATTAGAATCTCTTAAAATTTCTCAAAACCGGTAGTACAAGTCATAAGCTCTACAGAGTGTTTGCTAGAAAACTTCTAAATACAACTGTCCAGAAATAAGTATAAACAGTGCAAAACGAAAACTGGAAGGTGACTCCGAAGCCTGCGAATGCAGCAGCAGGTTTACCTTGAGTCTCCACAGCAACAATCCACACAGCTAGCTAACGAACAAGTACCTGGATCTGCACAAAAATATGTAGAAGAGTAGCATGAGCACACCACAGCGGTGCCCAGTAAGTATCAAGACTAACCTCGGTGGAGTAGTGATGAGGAACAGTCAAGACACCCACTGGTCTAATAAACCGAACAGATATAAGTACATGAATAACAAAAGTATGATGTCTACATAAAGACTATGCAATATGGCTCACAATACAGTGATGGCATTAAAGCAATAAACAACAATTATCAGCGGAATATCATGAAAATGACGTAGACAAAGTGAATGGAACACAACCTAAATCCGGAATCACGAATACAGCAAGGACAATAATAACTCAATAATTACAACCGCTTTTACATCAGGTTTTAGTCAATAACTCCACGAGGTACCGAACCTCGGACAATTTACAATCTCACGGGTCTCAATACATGAACCCTAACACTTGGCAACCTGTGCTCTCATAACACCTCATAACCATACTGACGACTCGCGTGCCAATAGAGCCATTCTCACATAGAAGGCAAGTAAACAAGGGTGAGCATCTATGCTCAACAATATCAAGAGCACCTCTTATCCGATAAGAGTGCTTAACTACGTGTATGCTTGTGCAATTGTCCTAACATAATCCATACTAGCAAATAAGCATAAGGAAGAATTCCTGAGTAATTTGGTTATGATTTGTGATTTGATACTCTACCGGGGTGAGGGTTCAGTAAGTGTTGTGATTTTATTGGCAGAATTGAGTTAGTGGGAGATTTCAATTGGTATGGTGTGTATTCGGCTTGTGATTCAGAGTTGAGGGTGAGACCCTCGCGATTCCATGTGATTTGATATGTTTGAGTCGGGCTGCGTGCCGCGGTGGAAGGTTATACCAGGATGAGATCCTTATGATTTGTTCATGTACTTTGATTTTTCCTTTTGAATTGATTCGTAGTATGGTACTGGTAGAGAGTTGTGCCTGTTGGGCTTGTTTGAGCCCAAAAGACATCACAAGGAACTCGTAATGACCATACTGAGTCCTGAAAGTAATCTTCGGGATATCTGGCTCCCGAATCTTCAACTGATGATAGCCTGAATGCAAGTCAATTTTTGAGAACACCCTAGCACCCTGAAGCTGATCAAATAGGTCATCAATACGTGGCAATGGATACATGTTCTTCACTGTGACCTTGTTCAACTGGCGATAATCAATACACATTCGCATATAACCATCCTTCTTCTTTACAAACAAGATAGGAGCTCCCCAAGGCGACACACTAGGCCTAATAAACCCCTTATCAAAGAGTTCCTAAAGCTGCTCCTTCAATTCCTTCAACTCAGTCGGTGCCATATGATACGGTAGAATAGAAATGGGCTGAGTGTCCGGCGCCAAGTCAATACCAAAACCAATATCCCTATCGGGTGGCATACCCGACAGGTCTGCAAGAAACACATCCGGAAAATCTCACATCACCGAAACAGAATCAATAGCAGGAGTATCAGCTCCAACATCCCTCACAAAGGCCAAATAAGATAAACAACCCTTCCCAACCATCCATTGGGCCTTCAAATATAAAATTACTCTGCTGGGAACATAGGCTAGAGAACCTCTCCGCTCGATCCTCGGCACCCGGCATAGCCAACGTCACGGTCTTAGCGTGACAATTCAGAACAACATGACATGGAGACAACTAATCCATACCTAAGATCACATCGAAGTCCACCATACTAAGCAATAGGATATCAACTCTAGTCTCCAATCCCCTAATAGTCACTACAAATGACCGACATATACGGTCCACAACAATAGTATCGCCCACTGGCGTAGATACACGAACAGATGAAATAAAGGACTCACGGGGCATATCCAGATAATGAGCAAAATATGATGATACATATGAATAATTGGAACCAGGGTCAAATAATGTAGAGGCATCCCTGTGGAATACTAAGACAATACCTGTGACCACTGCATCGGAGGCAACAACATCTGGTCTAGCAGGGATAGCAAAGAATCGGGCCTGACCGCCCCCCTGCTCGGCCTCCCCCTCTAGGGTGACCTCTAGCTGCCTGGGCCCATCCCCGAGCTGGCTGAGTGGGTGGCGTAAGTGCTGGTGCTGGTACCATCGGCCGAGAACTCTGTTGTGGAGCCCCACTCAAAAACCTAGGGCAATCTCTCTTGATATGACCAAAGTCTCTACACTCGAAACAACCCCTCCTATGGCGGAACTGCTGCTCCGGATAACCCGAGGAACTACTTGTAGAAGCCTGAGCGGATAAGGCATGGTGAGAACTCTGCGCTGGTAGTGCACTGAATGAAGACTGACCTGAATGAGCACTGTAAGAACTGTGGCTAGCTGATGTGCCACAATGAGCTGGACGAGTCATCTGGGCAGGCCTATAAGGGTGACCCTTGTTGTGGTAGGACTGCCCCCCAGAAGGTACACCACCGAAATCGCCCGAACCTCGAGCCCTTTTGGCCTCCCTCTCACCCCGCTCCTGGCTACGAACCATCTCTATCTGCCAAGCAATGTCAACGACCTTGTCAAAAGTGGCACCAGATACCCTCTCTAGTCATAAGCAACCGCAGCTGATAACTCCCGATCAGTGGGAATCAACCAAACTGTGTGACCAGCTAACTCAAAAAACCTCATCTCGTACTGGTTCACAGACATGCCATCCTACCGAAGCTGCTCAAACTGTCTGTGCAGCTCTTCCCTACAATACTGCAGCACGAACTTCTCTAAGAAGAGAACAGAGAACTCCTGCCATGTAAGCGGTGCTACACCGATCGACCTGCACCTCTCATAAGCTTCCCACCATCTGAAGGCAGCCCCAGAAAACTGAAAAGTAGTAAACGAGACCTCACTGGTCTCCAAAATTCCTGATGTACGAAGCATTCACTAGCACTTGTCCAAGAAGCCCTGGGCGTCCTCCGACTCAGCACCGCTAAATGATGGAGGACGAAGCCTCTCAAATCTCTCAAGCCTCCTCTGCTCATCATCAGTCATAACTGGGACCACCGGAGCCTGAGCAGCCGCAACCGGCTGGGCTGGTAGAACCTCCGGTGTCTGAAGTCCCTGCACCTCCTACTCTGGAGTGCGGGCAACGGGGGTATGAGTACCTCCCCCGGCATGAGAAGTGGTTGGTACGGCCTGAGCTGAAACCACCTAAGCCAGACCAGTGCAACTGTCAATATATGGGTTCATGCCTCCTGAAGGCCTGGAATCACAATGGGCATAGATGGTGCCTGAGCTGGTCCCACTGGCTCAACTACATCTGGAACCTGCTCCGGAGCTGGAGCAACTGGTGGATCTGCAGGTGTTGCTCTAGCTGTTGTACGAGCTGCACCTAAACCCCTACCGCGGCCCCTACCACGACCTCGGCCTCTCGTGGCCCTAGCTGGTGGTACTGGTGGTTGTCCATCCTGTCCGGTAGCACATGTCTTCACCATCTGTGAGAGAATAAAATACAGAAGTTTAGTTACCAGAACCAACAAATTCGCACTACAAAAATACAAGAATGTGAAATTTCCTAAGGGTTCGGCAGCCTCCTGAAGATAAGTGCAGACGTCTCTGTACCGATCCGCAACACTCTACTAAACCTGCTTATGACTCGTGAGAGCTATATAACCTAGGCTCTGATACCAACTTGTCACGACCCAAAATCCTAACCTGTCGTGATGGCGCCTATCGTGGTATTAGGCAAGCCGACATTTATGAAATAACTCCAATACTTAACGAAAAATAGATTTAAAACAGTATAATGATAACAACTTCTCATAAACAGGATAGAGAATCCAAAATACAACGCGGAAATACCCAACATCGGGGTGTCACTGAGTACATGAGCATTTATACATCACAAGTCTGGAAAAGAAAACTGTCTAATATAGTCTGAAACTAAATACAATAAGCGAAAATGTAGGGAAGGAGAAACAAGGTCTGCAAAACGTCGGCAGCTACCTCGAAAACTCCAGAAGATCAACTGTGCACGGAAATCAACACCCACTATGTCCGAGAATACCTGAATCTGCACACGAAGTGCAGGATGTAGTATGAGTACAACCAACTCAGCAAGTAACAATACTAAATAAAGAATCGAAGGTAGTGATGAGCTTTATAGTTATAGTTCTATTACAGTAATTTTTTACATGGAAGGTAGGCATGCTTTCAAGTTCGACAATTAAGGCCAAAACAATAATTTCATGTCAAGTTCAACTGAAATAGAGTGTAATATCTTTCAGAATTTATCAAGACAGGAATACATGGCAGCTAAGTGCAACAAATATGAAATCAAATGCATCCTTTCGGGGCCACAATCACTCAGCCCTCACAGTCACTCAGCACTCGGCATTCGGCACTCGCACTTAGTAGGTATCTGCTCTTACTGGGGGTGTGTGCAGACTCTGGAGGGGCTCCTTCAGCCCAAGCGCTATAATCCGCACGGACAAATCAAGTGCTATAATATAATATCTGGATCCGCACGGACAACTCATGTGATATAGTATAATATCTGGATTCGCACGGACAACTCATGTGCTGCACGGATAACTCATGTGCTATAGTATAATACCTCACAATCAGGCTCTCGGCCTCACTCACTCATCAACCTGTCCAATCTCTTGGGCTCTCAGAACTCATAATAAGCGGCCCAGACAACAATGATATGATGCATCAAAAATGAACAATAGAGACAGAGATGTAATATACAAATAAACTGTGACTGAGTATAAAACAGTAATTTAGCAGATAATTCAACATGTACACGACCTCTGTGGGTCCCTACAATGACAACATGTAGTCTAAACATGATTTGTGGTTCAATTTCTCTAATACATGGAGAATGTACAGATAACAACAGATTATACAACTACACGGTTCCACGGAATTTGATCAAGTCGCAATTCCTACGGTGCACGCCCATACGCCCGTCACCTAGCATGTGCGTCACCTCAAAACCAAATACATGACACGAAATACGGGGGTTCGTACCCTCAAAACCAAATTTAGAACTGTTACTTACCTCAATCCGAGCAAATCTCTACTCCAATACACCCTTGCCTCGGGAAACGGCCTTCGAATACCTCGAATCTAGGCATAAATAATGCGATATAATCAATACGGGCTAAAGGAATCACTCCATAAGAAAATGCTAAGTTATTAATCAAAATCAAAAATCGGCTCAAAACCCGGCCCCCGAGCCCACGTCTCGAAATTCGATAAAAGTCACAAAACCTGAAAGCGCGCTCAATCACGAGTCTACCCATATCAAATTTATCAAAAACCGACACCAAATCGTCATCAAAATCCCCAAATCAAACTCTCCAAATCCCTAGCCTCAAACTCCCAATCTACACCTTAAACTCACACCAACTAGGTGGGAAAATCGATGGGGAAGCAATATTATTGATCAAAATAAGTACAAGGGACTTACCTCAAGAATTCCCTCGAAAACCCCCTCAAAAATCACCTAAACCGTGCTTGAAATGTTTGAAATGAAGCCAAAATCGCGAACCCTTGTTTTAATAAGCAACCCAGGCTTTTCGCACCTGCGGCCCTATATCCGCACCTGCGAAACCGCTTCTGTGGTAATTCCTCCGCTTCTGCGGAAATCACTTTAGTCCCCCAGGCCTGCATTTGCGCTCCAGGTTCCGCACCTGTGGAGGCTCTTCTGCAGCCTTCTACCTACTTCTGCGTAAACAAGCCCCTCTCTCAATTTCGCATATGTGGAGCCTCGCTCGCACCTGCGGGCTCGCCGATGCGGTTAACCCCTCACACTTGCGCCCTGCCCAGGCCAGGCCAGCTCCGCTTCTGCGTAAAACAAACCGCATCTGCGACATCGTAGGTGCAGAACTGACCTCACACCTGTGACCTCTGCTCACCTCCTCCCTGGCCGCTTCTGCGAGATCGCACCTACGATCCCCACTCCGCTGGTGCAATTACACCAGAAGCTGGTGGGCTTCAGCACTTCCCTCAAACTTCAAATCGATCCGTTAATTATCCGAAATCAACCCCAGGCCCCCGGGACCTCAACCAAATATACCAACGGGTCCTAAAACACGATACAAACTTAGTCGATTCTTCAAACCACCTCGAACGACATCAAAAATACGAATCGCATATAGATTCAAGCCTAATGAACTTTGAACTTCCAATTTCTACAAACGATACCGAAACCTATCAAATCACATCAGATTGATCTCAAATTTTGCACACAAGTCACAAATGATGCCACGGACTTACTCCAACTCCCGAAATCGGAATACGACCCTGATATCCAAAAGTCCACTCTCGGTCAAACATTTTCAAAATTTAACTTTCGCCATTTCAAGCCTAATTCCACTACGGACCTCCAAATCAAAATTCGGACACGCTCCTAAGTCCAAAATCACCTAACGGAGCTAACGGAATCATCAAAACTCCGTTCCAGATTAATTTACTCAAAGATCAACACCCGGTCAATCGTTTCAACTTAAGCTTTCCACCTTGAGACTAAGTGTCTCATTTCATTCTGAATTCACTCCGGACCTGAACCGACTAACCCGGCAAGTCTCATAATAGCTATAAAGTATAAAATGAGTAGTAAATGGGGAAATGGTGCTACAACTCTCAAAACGACCGATCGGGTCGTTACAAGAAGTTGTATATCTATCACTCTGCCCATACTACCTTACTGCTAGCTATCTTTCTACTTATTCTAATTACTGATTGCTATTATATATTGTGCTTCTTTCTCATGTTCATTAAGTAGAATTTTATTAAGCTTCATTCTGTTGTTGCAAATACAATAGTCATCCCCATGTTCCAAAAATCTCCAATGTCGAAAATCACTCTTTGAAGGGGAAGAATGAATTATTAATCTAACTTGACTGTTGTTATAGAGTATAGACTATAACTGTTGCCAATGTTATTTAGATGAAAATGAAGAAAACTAAACCTCTGAATTACTACTATGAATATGGACAGCGTTGTTTTCTTTAGCTTCTAAAGTTCTTCAAGTTTCTGCTTCCCATATAGTCCACATAATTGTCCAGTTATATCGATAATTTCCTAGCTTTCTATCTTCCAAGTTCAGACTAAACTGGTAATATAATTTGTATTTGTGATTCTCTGTAACTTCTTTTCCTAAACTTTTCCTAATTTATTCAGCTTCTTATTATCTAAGCTAGCTTTTCATTTGGGATCATGCCATCTTCTACTATAGTATTATTTTCATCCTTTTAAAAATAAATTGTTTTTTGTATGGGCTGTTGAAAAGGGTCGAGACCCAACACCAAGTGAGATACATTTGTACGTCCATATACATGGGCATGATGAAAAATCTTTTCTTGATGAGAAAGCTCGAATCGTGCATGTAAGTCCAATATTTTATAATCTTATTTACTACAATGTAAAAAGAGATGAATTAGTGTAATTTAGAGTGTGCTTGGACAAAAATTGTGTTTTCAGAAACTGTTGATTGTTCTGTATGATGCATTGTAACTTATGCATCCACAAAATGGTGTTCTATAAGTTTGGTAGATGATGACTTTTTGCTCGCACTACCACACCAGATTCTTTTGTGCCCTTCGCCTTCTCAACTAACTTGTACATCATATGGCTTGCACTATTTATTAACTTTAATTGTTTTTATGTCAAAGATATTGGTTAATATATCGGTTTATGTTATATATATTACGGAGTTATATTTTCTTATGTAAAGACCAGATAAGCCATATGTGTTTTAGTTGAGAAGAGTGCATTCAAACTTGAATCTTAATTTGTAAATAGATTCTTACTTTCACTAATGTTGGATATGCAGTGATATTTGGTTAAAATTCTATATTTTTAGTGCATTACTTACCTTACATTTTGGTGCTTTAATGCTAAACTATACTATATTAGTACTTAATTGAGTCTATTTTATGTGTAGGTACATTGAAGACGAAATTGGGAGCAAAGTAGAGATTCTATGTATATTTTATGCACTACAAAAATAAAGTATGATTATTTAATTAGTAGGTATTTAATTACAAAGGAAGACAAAAGTGTAACCAATGCAAAAGAAGAAAAACAAAAAGAAGAAAGGCAAGGATTTTGGAAAGGAAAAAAAAAAGAAACGTGAAATGCAAAAAAGTTAAGTTAAGCAACAGAAAGTTGAAACAAATCAGCAAAGAAGCATCAGGCGTAGCGAGATGCAATTCTCGCGATAGAGCATGCGACGCAAGCTTTCTATCTCACGTTTGACAGTGTGACGCTAGGCCTAAAGCGAGGAGGAGCTCGCTACAGAGCTTGCGAGGCACAGTGTACAGTGAGACGAGGCATGAGTTTTGCCTCGCGAGGCGAGGCCTGTGGGGAGCGTGCTTTGGATTTTTAAAGCCTAGTTCGTCTCCTATTTGGTTTTGGAATTGGTTATTTCGTTTAGGTCTCTTTCCTACACATATAAATAGTGATTAAACACCATTTTTGGAGGAGTTTTGCGACCGGAGGCAAAAACATCACGTGGACAACTTTTGGAGGAGAAAATTATAGAGTTCTTCATCCCTTTATCTTTTCCTTGTAATTTATTTATGCAAAATACTTGAAAATTTGTTACCACAAACATGAGCGGCTAAAATCCATAGTTCTGGGGTTGTGATTTAGCCATGAATATTGTTGTTTTACGTTGACTTAACCTTGATTATAATTCACTAATATATGATTGTTTCTTCAATTTTGTTATTAATTGCTTAATTGTCTGGCCAGTAGTTAGGTTCTATTTACTATCTATGTTATGCTTGGGAAAGCCATGTTTAGATTAGAGAAGAATTGAAGAGAGTATGATCTTAACTCTTAGGGGGGGCGGATTTGTGGTTAGGATTGGAATATACCTAGTCACCATGCTTAATTAAATATCGTAATCTTAATGCGTTCTTGATAGATTGATTTCATAGGAATATAGGCGTTAATCTATTTTGAATAGGCGAGTAGTACTTCAGGAGAAGGCTATGAGAGCAATTGTTTGATTAATTAGCAACCATGAGTGAATTGTATGAAAGGGAGAGTTAACAAGAACACAATAGGATTGGTGAATCGATCACAACCCTGGAATATTTGTCTCTACTTAATACACCACAATTATTTTACTACTTGATAATTTAGTTACTACTTAGAATTATAGTTTAGTATAATCACATTCTTGAACTCGATTTTGGCTTGACTCAATAACAATCTTGGTGATTGAGCAACAAGTTTTTGGCGTCGTTGCCGGGGACTTGAATATCGACTACTTTCTAATTTTTGCTTTAATTGTTTATTTCATCAAGTTTAACATTACTTAATTGTTGCTCTGATCTCAGGAACTTTGATTGAATGCGTAGGGTCAGAAGCCAGGACAGACTTCAAGGCTTTGACCCCGAACCTGAGAGAACATTTCATAGGAGGTTGAGGGAAGCAAGGGATACAAATAATCTTCAGGCACTCGTTCAATTTCCTGTGAACATGGCAGAGGAGAAACACATGGTTGTTCAGGAGGTTGCGATGCCTAGCATAGCTAATATCACCTCCAGCATTGTGAAGCCCAGAATCACTGGGCACTTTGAGCTGAAACAGAGCATGATCCAGCTAATTCATGCGAATGGGCAGTTTATGGGTCTTCCACAAGAGGATCCACAACAGCATATCCTGAACTTCTTGGAGATTAGTGATACGTATATCACTAATGGGGTCACTCCAGACTATGTAAGGCTCACACTTTTCCCATTCCCTCTGTTGGGCGAAGCAAAGCGATGGCTAAAGGCAGAACCAGCTAATTCTATTACATCATGGAATAATTCGGAAAGGAAATTTTTGGCAAGGTTCTTCCTTTCAGGCAAAACTGCAAAGATCAGAAGTGAGATAGTCGCCTTCAAACAGAAAGCGGGGGAGTATACTCAGCTTAGGAGAGGTTCAAGGGGCTGCTCAGAGATTGTCCTCATCATAATCAGACAAACGAAGTGTTAGCTCACACTTTCATAGAAGGGCTACATCTTGAGACAAAAATTATGGTAGATGCTGCAGCTGGAGGTCAAGTGTTGGAGAAAAGTATTGACGAGATATATGCATTATTGAACAAATTCTTCAAAAGCAATCCGGATTGGCAAGGAAAAATGGGCAGACACACGGTGCAAAAATCTGCAGGGGTTCTCGAGTTAGATGTCGTCTCGGCATTATCAGCGCAGATTTCTACACTGACCAACCAAGTCAATCAGATGACCTTGGTTATTAACAAGCAACAAGTTCAACCAGTGCAACAGGTTCAAGTGTTTTGTGAAGTGCGTGGAGAGGGTCACACGAGCGACTTATGCCCAGTTAATCCAGAGTCTATCTGCTTTATGGGTAATGCAAATAGGGTCTAGACACACCAATATGGGAACACTTACAATCCCAACTGGAGGAACCACCCAAACTTCTCTTGGGGTGGAAATCAAGGTGCTCAAAATCAATACCGACCACAAGCCCCTCAACAACAATATAGACCACCTCAGGCTGAACAACAGGCAAACTCAACAAATCACATTGAGGAAATGATGAAGAAATTAATGGCTGACCAGCAAGCCCACACCGCAGAGATGATAAAGAAAGTGATGGTTGACCAGCAGGCCCAAGTCGCAGTAATGAAATATTTGGAGCTCCAAATAGGACAACTTGCCAGTGCCCAAAATACTCGACCTGTTGGAGCTCTTCCAAGTGACACTGAGGCTAATCCGAAGGCATCTATTAATGTTGTCTCATTGAGAAATGGGAGATAATTAGAAGAAGTCTAGTCGAAAAAGAGAAAATAAGTGACCTTTAATGAGAAGTCGGCCACTATAGAGTCAGAATCAGAAAAATCAAAGGAGTCTGAGAAGCCAGCTGAAGAGGCGGTGGCTAAGAAATCTCTACCATTAGTTGCGAGGCCACCACCTTTGTTCCCTCAAAGATTGCAGAAAGTGAAGGATAATGACGCGTATAAAAAATTTCTTTATATTTTGAAGCAGGTGCAAATAAATATTCAACTGGTAGACATCCTGCAAGAAGTACCCAAATATGCAAAATACATCAAGGACATAGTGGCAAATAAAAGGAGGCTGACTGAATTCGAGACTGTGGCACTCACTGAGGAATGTAGCTCTAGAATCCAAAGCAAGATACCTTAGAAATGGAAGGATCCAGGTAGTTTCACTATCCAAATATCGATTGGTAAGCAGCAGTCGGGCGAGCTTTGTGTGATCTTGGAGTGAGCATCAATCTGATGCCGCTATCTGTGTTCAGACAGTTGGGTTTGGCTGAGCCGCGCCCAACAACGGTAATATTATAGTTGGCTGATCGCTCCCTTGCTCATCCAGAATGAGTGATTGAAGATGTGTTAGTTCAAGTGGGTTCTTTCATATTCCCTGCTGATTTCATTATCTTGGACTACGAGCCTGATCAGGAAGTCCCATTTACTTTGGGGCGTCCATTCTTGGCCACAGGCCGAGATATTATTGATGTATGCGAAGGAAAGATGACGATGAGAGTAAGTGATCAAGTGGAAGTATTTAATGTGTACAAAGCACTCAGTTTACCAGCTCACTATGAAGAGCTATCCATGATTTCTGTAGTGGAAAGCAATGCTATGTCATTGGTGCCTTATATGAGTCCCATAGATCCTCTTGAACGAGCTTTGATTGGGAATGGAGAAGACATTGAAGATAAGATGATGGGAGAAATTGAACAAGTACTTGATACATCATGCAATTATGTCCATGGGTTTGGGAAGTTTGAGGAGTTGGGCAGGCCTGTTACTCTGACTCTTCCTAAGCCATCTATTGAAGAAGCTCCAAAGCTAGAATTAAAGCCCCTTCCAGCACATTTGCGCTATGCTTATTTGGGAAACTCTGAAACATTGCCAGTAATTATCTCATCCAGCCTGACTAATATACAAGAAGAAAAATTGCTCAGAGTACTTCGCGAGCATAAAAAGGCTATAGGGTGGACAATTGCTGACATCAAAGGAATCAGTCCATCGTTTTGCATGCATAAAATCTTTCTGGAAGATGGACACCGCCCCAGTGTTGAGAAGCAGAGGAGATTGAATCCTATCATGAAAGAAGCCGTGAAAAAGGAAGTAATTAAGTGGCTCGATGTAGGTATCAGTTTTCCCATCTCTGACAGCAACTGGGTAAGCCCAGTACAATGTGTGCCTAAAAAGGGAGGGATGACTGTGGTTGAGAATGAAAAAAATGAGATAATTCCTACTCGCATTGTGACGGGGTGGAGAGTTTGCATTGATTACAGAAAGCTCAACAAAGCAACCCGCAAGGACCACTTCCCGCTTCCATTCATTGACCAAATGTTGGACAGATTAGTGGGGCATGATTATTATTGCTTCCTTGATGGTTATTCGGTGTACAACCAGATCGTCATATGCCAGAGGATCAAGAGAAGACCACTTTTACTTGTCCTTATGGCACTTTCGCCTTCGAGCGCATGTCGTTTGGTCTCTATAATGCACCAACTACTTTCTAGAGATGCATGATGGCTATTTTCACCGACATGGTAGAAAAATTTGTGGAAGTTTTTATGAATGATTTTTCAGTCTTTGGGTCGTCTTATGATGATTGTTTGAAGAATTTGAGCAAGGTGTTGGCCCGTTGTGAAGAAACAAATCTGGTATTGAATTGGAAAAAGTGTCATTTTATAGTGCAGGAAGGCATCGTGTTGGGTCACAGAGTCTCTAGGAGCGACTTTGAAGTTGATAAGGCGAAAGTGGAGGCGATTGAAAAATTACCTCCACCCATTTCTGTGAAGGGTGTCCGACGTTTCTTGGGACACGCGGGATTCTATCGACGCTTTATTAAAGATTTTTCTAAAATTGCTACTCCTTTGTGCATGTTGCTTGAAAAAGATGTGACTTTTAATTTTGACGACGCCTACCTGAAAGCATTCGAAGAGCTCAAAAAAAAGCTTGTGGTTGCTCCCATTATTGTCGCACCGGATTGGTCCTTACCATTTGAGCTTATGTGTGATGCAAGTGACCATGCTATTGGGGCAGTGTTAGGCCAGAGGAAGGACAAAATATTTTATTTCATCTACTATGCGAGTAAGACTCTTGATGATGCGCAGCTAAATTACACCACCACTGAAAAGGAGTTGTTAGCTGTGGTGTGGGCCTTTGAGAAATTTCGAGCATACTTGGTGGGAACAAAAGTCATAGTCCATACCGATCATGCAGCAATCAGGTATCTATTTACAAATAAGGAATCTAAGGCTAGATTGATGCGTTGGGTTTTATTGTTGCAGGAATTTGATGTGGAAATACGAGATCGAAAGGGCACAAAGAACCAAGTAGTTGACCATCCATCAAGGCTAGAAAATCACAACCGCGGGGAGGAGGATGGCCAGATTAAAGAAGTATTTCCTGATCAGCAACTTCTGGCTATCACCCAAGACCCTCTCCCATGGTACGCGGACTATGTGAATTATCTGGTGAGCGGGGTACTTCCTCCTGAAATTGAATCTGAAGCAAGAAAGAGGTTTCTACATGAAGTGAACTTCTACTATTGGGATGAGCCATATTTGTACAAGCAGCCTGCTGACCAAATGATGAGGAGATGCATACCTGAAAAGGAGGTTGAACTAGTGTTGTATGATTGTCATGCATCACCCTATGGGGGCCATCATGGAGGCGATAGAACAGCTGCAAAGGTATTATAATCCGGTTTATTTTGGCCAACATTATTCAAGGATGCCCATGCATTTGTTAAGAAGTGTGAACAGTATCAGAGAACAGGAACAATCACAAAGAGGCATGAGATGCCTTTGAATAACATCCTGGAGATCGAGATTTTTGATGTGTGGGGAATAGATTTTATGGGACCATTCCCATTGTCCAGAGGAAACAAATACATTTTGCTAGCAGTTGACTACGTGTCAAAATGGGTAGAGGCGATCGTATTGCCAACGAATGATGCCATGGTGGTAGCCGCGTTTGTGAAAAAGAACATATTTTCGAGATTCGGGACTCCGCGTGCTTTGATTAGCGATGAAGGGACATACTTTTGCAATCGGTAGTTGAATAACCTTCTAGCTAAATATAGAGTCCGCCATAGAGTTGCGACAACATATCATCTTCAAACAAGTGGACAAGTTGAGGTGTCTAATAGAGAAATAAAACAAATCTTAGAGAAGACGGTGAGTGTGAATAGAAAAGATTGGGCTGCAAAGTTAGATGATGCCTTATGAGCATATAGAACTGCATACAAAACGCCAATTGGGGCTTCATTGTATAGGCTAGTTTATGGGAAGGCATGTCACTTGCCTGTCGAACTTGAACACAAAGCATATTAGGCCATTAAGAAGTTAAATATGGACCTTGAAACCGCGGGCGAGAAAAGACTCTTGCAGTTGAATGAGTTAGATGAGTTCAGGCTGCACTCTTATGAAAATGCTAAGCTTTACAAAGAAAAGACAAAAAGATGGCATGACAAGCATATCAAACCGCGTCACTTCAAGCCAGGCCAACATGTATTATTATTCAATTCTAGACTAAAGCTATTTCCCGGGAAGTTAAAATCGATATGGTTAGGCCCGTTTGAGGTAGTGAGAGTCACTCCTAATGGTGCAATTGTGCTGCGAGCTTTGAATGGTGAAAGAACATTTTTGGTGAATGGACATAGAGTAAAGCATTATTGGGGAGGAATAATTGATCGTGAGAAGATCAAGGTTGTACTCGCTGATGAGTAAGCGAGATTCTGCATCGTGCCGCGACGTTAAATCATGCGCTTGTTGGGAGAAAACCCAGCTTTACTGCTTTTTTTATTTTTATTTTTATCTTATTATTGTTGTAGTGTCTGTTTTTGTTTTGTAGGATTATAAGCATAGGAGGAAAAGCCATTGAAAAAGTGCAAAAGCGAGCTAGATTGTGAGAACTAAGTGTGGGTTCAAATAAAGGACCATGCCTGGGGGAAGTCTGAGTACCCGTGAGCCACTATTGCTTCGTCCTTTGGCCTTTTAGGGAGTTTCTTGTCCACTCTCATTATTGTTTTGCTTTATGTGTGCATTGGGGATACTGCACTCTTTTAAGTGTGGAGCGAGAGAATTCTCTAGATAATTAGTAGTAGGATGTTAGAAAAATGTTAATTTTTCATTTTTGTTTTCATAGTTGTGTAGTATTTTAGGAGCTATGAAAATTCGAAAAAAAAAACAAAAAAATTAGAAAACTTTGACTTCTCCCGACGATAGATCGCATTTGACAGGTGTCTTGAGGGATTTAAGTCTAAGGAAAAAGGACAAAAAGATTTTCTTTTGTTAGGTAGTGTAATAATTCCCCTTTGGTTTTTCTTTGTGCCACGGTTCTTTTACAAGGGTTTTGTTTGAACCGGGTGTAGGTAGTTTAATTTTTTTAGGAGTAGGAGCCACTGTGAGATGAATGAAATTGGAGCAATATCTCTTAACTTTGTTAAACCTTGAGAATAGTGAGTACTTTGGTTGTGATGCTTAGGCTCAGTTTTTGACTCTTGTATAAGTACCTTAAATTATATGATCTTAACTTTGCTTAACTGCTTTGACTAGAGTGTCTTCATGAGTCCAATCCTGAGTGAGTTATGTGCCATGTGTGTGTAAGGTTTATGTTTTATTCTGTGCAGTGCATTTGATTTCTAGAACTTGCCCCGTGTATTTGCAAAGCGAAATAGTAGTGTTGTTCATTCTGGGAAGTGATATAGGCGTTTCTTTGTTGAGCCAGATATATATAGTTTACCCGCCTAATTATTATGTATCGTAGTTAACCCCTTTGAGCCTGTAATCCTGTTTCTTTGGCAACCATATTACAAGTCTTATCCATTTGTTTGAAGTAACCGTCTATTTGAACCTTTTCACCTCTCGTGAGCACTTGAATTATTATGAACTTTGTAAAAGTTAAAGTGTGGGGTGGTTGGTTTGGCTTTTGAGTGAAACTAATGAAATAAGGAGAAAGGTGCACTGTTTTGAAAAAAATAAAAGCCACTTGCTTAAGAAAGAAAGAAAGGAAACAAATAGTTGAATTGCTGTGAAACAATATTCCTTGATAGTGGTGGCTCTTGATGTAATTGTGCTTAAAGAAGTATGGAGTTAATATACATTGATGTGAAGGTGGAGTTATGGCTTGACATTAGTGTGGGGTTTAAATGTTAAAGTGCTTATGGAGGTATAGTCACCCTTATATCCAAATGTATCATACCCGACCCGCACCCTACATTACAATCAATTAAAGTCCTACTTGATCCTAGACTGAATGATCTCGATTAGTAGAGTAGTACACTACGGGCAAGCCTATGGTGCATCTTTTGTGGCATATGAATGTTATTTCTGAGAGTGAGTGAATTTCTTTCTATCCCGAGTTCCTAATTGTTCTTAAATTTCACTGTGTGTGGAATTACTCTCTTTTGTTGTGTGAGGGCACTTGATTCATGAAGGAAAGGTAATGTTATTGACCTCTATGTTAGAGTAAGTGAGTGAGTTGTGAATAATGCATGGTACTTGCGAGTCAAATTTTGAGGTGAAGATGTTACACCCTTGTGTTTAGTCTATTTTAAAGATTTTTGGTGTGATGAGTTATGAGAATTGTTTAAAAAGGTCGTGTCTATATAAAGTGTAGTTTGATTGCTCGAGGACAAGCAGCGTTTAAGTGTGGGATAGTGATATTGGCTATAATTCCATATTTTTAGTGCATTACTTACCTTATATTTTGGTGCTTTAATGCTAAACTATACTATATTTGTGCTTAATTGAGTCTATTTTATGTGTAGGTATATTGAAAACGAAATTGGGAGCAAAGTAAAAATTTTATGTGTATTTTATACACTACAAGAATGAAGTATGATTGTTTAATTAGTAGGTATTTAATTACAAAGGAAGACAAAAGTGTAACCAATGCAAAAGAAGAAAAAAAAAAAGAAACAAGGCAAGGATTTTGGAAAGGAAAACAAAAAGAAACGTGAAATGCAAAAGTTAAGTTGAGCAACAGAAAGTTGAAACAAATCAGCAAAGAAGCAGCAGGCGTAGCGAGATGCAATTCTCGCGATAGAGCATGCGACGCAAGCTTTCTATCTCGCGTTTGACAGTGTGACGCGAGGCCTAAAGCGAGGAGGAGCTCGTTACAGATCTTGCAAGGCACAGTATACAGCGAGACGAGGCGTGCGTTTTGCCTCGCGAGGCGAGGCCCGTGGCGAGCGTGTTCTGGATTTTTAAAGTCCATTTCATCTCCTATTTGGTTTTGGACTTGGTTATTTTGTTTAGGTCTCCTCCCTACACATATAAATAGTGATTAAACACCATTTTTGGAGGAGTTTTGCGACCGGAGGCAAGAACATCACGTGAACAACTTTTGGAGGAGAAAATCATAGAGTTCTTCATCCCTTTATTTTTTCCTTGTAATTTATTTATGCAAAATACTTGGAAAATTGTTAGCACGAACATAAGTGGCTAAAACCTATAATTCTGGGGTTGTGATTTAGCCATGAATATTGTTGTTTTACATTGACTTAACCTTGATTACAATTTACTAATATATGGTTGTTTCTTCAATTTTGTGATTAATTGCTTAATTGTCTAGCCAGCAGTTAGGTTCTATTTACTATCTATGCTATGCTTGGGAAAACCATGTTTAGATTAGAGAAGAATTGAAGAAAGCATGATCTTAACTCTTAGGGGGGGCGGATTTGTGGTTAGGATAGGAATATAGCTAGTCACTGTGCTTAATTAAATATCGTAATCTTAATGCGTTCTTGATAGATTGATTTCATAGGAATATAGGCATTAATCTATTTTGAATAGGCGAGTAGTACTTCGGGAGAAGGCTATGAGAGCAATTGTTCGATTAATTAGCAACCATGAGTGAATTGTATGAAAGGGAGAGTTAACTAAAACACAATAGAATTGGTGAATCGATCACAACCCTGGAATATTTGTATCTACTAAATACACCACAATTATTTTACTACTTGATAATTTAGTTACTACTTAGAATTATAGTTTAGTATAATCACATTCTTGAACTCGATTTTGGCTTGACTGAATAACAATTTTGGTGATTTTAGTGGGTAGTTGATACAAGTCTCGGTGGGTTCGACACTCGACTTATCATTTTATTACTTGTACGATCACGTATATTTGCATTTGCGTTTGGGAGCAACATGCAGCTTGCAAATACTAATTGCGCTTGAATTAGTTGTACCAATTTTATTATTGTCATCATATAGTATTTGCATTAGTTCATCTAACAAGCGAAGCAACAAAAAGAACACGACAACTCTTCCAAGCTCTAGCTTAACTTCTTGAGAGGACTGTTTCAGTCTACAGTCATGTAAGGTTATAGCTTAATTTTCCATTATTAGGATGTTGTATATAAAGATTAGATTATAATTATGGTATCCTCTCTGTTGATTAATTAAATGCTCAACATTTTTAACTATTTTAATTTTACTACTTATTACACCTCTTTTACAGGAAAGGTATCTGGCAATATTACGGGAACAAACACAAACTCAATCTGATATTGATCAATGTAAAGCATATTACGAAGTCGCGGGAGGGGAAAAGAAGAGAAGAGTATATGGTCTTGGATCTCAAGCAAAATGCTACTATGGGCCGAATCTTCGTGGCTCTTCTGGATCAGATGCTTTATCATCAATACCACATTCGAGTGCTCAATCAGAATCAATAGGGAACCTGGATGAGTTAGTGATGCGTTTGATTCCTGCACTAACACAGCACATAGTTCCTGTGCTAACTGATCACATGCTTCCAGTATTGACCGAGCGGGTGCGTGAAATGAATTCGTCACCCTCACATCAGCCTACTTCTACTGACCACCCATCAGATGTGGTACCAACAGTTCATGCTCCTACTACTGCTAATGTTCATGGGGTTCATCCATCGGTTTTAGATGATGACCTCAATCCCTAAGCCTCGTATTTAGAAGCTTTTGGTTTGAACTTTATTGTTGGTGTTAGGGATAATTCGAACTTAACTGTATTAGCTATATTCATTTTGATATCATTTTGGACCTTGAAGTATGTTAATTTATATGAATTTAAGTTATTATTAAGGATATCTAATAATTTACATACAAAGTGCATGAGCAGAGAAAATTTAAAATGTTAAATAAAAAATATCTAAAAGGGAAAAATATAACGACAGATTGCAATGGATATTTTTCGTAACAAAAATAAATATATAAAATAACATTGCGACAGATTGCAACAGACGATTTTGGTCTCCAAATGCAAAGATGAAATGACTCAAAATATTAGCGACGGATTAGCGATCGACTTTCTGTCGCAAAAGTATACCAACGAAGAAATGCATTACCAATTTAGCGACACAATTTCCTAATATTGCGACGGAAATTCTGTCGCTAACTGTAGCAACGGATAGTGTTCGTTGCTAGAACGTCGCTAATATTGCAATGGATTCCATTTTTCCATCGCGAACAGCTTAGTAACAAGCAAATCAGCAACAGATGGTAATCCGTCGGTAATCTGTTGCTAATCCTGCTTAGCGACGAAAAAGGCTCTTTAGCGACGGATTTCGTCCGTCGTTAAATGCTGTTCTTTTTGTAGTGTTGGCAAAGCGTGTTCACTACCTTTACCCAAGTTATGCACCTTTGTTATTGATATCTAATATTCTGTGATGGTCTCTTTGGATACTTCTTTGTATTATACATGTTATTGTGTTATACAAGTTGTACAAAGTGAGTATCGTCTTGAGTTAAAAATCTCGTCATTCCTTCACTAAAGTTAGTCAAGATACTTAATGAGTACATGGAGTCGGTTGTACTCATACTACATGTTATATCCCGTACTTTAATATTAGGATGAGTTGTAGTAATCCATATGATCTTGAAGGGATTAAGACCATTCATGAGATTATAGAGGATTTGTGACTATATTATTGTAAGACCCCGTAAGATTAACAACCTTGATACTGTTATATACATTTGATATAGTATTTTGAGTGGAACATTTTTTGCAAAAGTGGTTTGAAAAATATGGTTTTATATAGTTATTAATATTACTAATTTCGAACATGCTTTAAATTATACACATAATATGAGAAAGTTTATGAGATTTTCTTTATTGTAAAGATAGAAATTATTTTCTCACAAGAAAAGAAGGTTATCTTTTTACCATTTTAAGAATTAAGCATAAGAAAATTTGTACACTTTATATGAGATTAGAAAAATTAGAAGTTGAGAAAATATATGTATTTTTATATTGGATATTTTAATAAAATAATAGTGTATGTATTGATTTTATATGGTACCACATGACCATGATAGTAAAGTGTATGAGGTGTGTTAAAAGTGAGTAGCATTTTAAGTAATTTAAGATAATTCTTAATTATGTGGATAAGTAGGTAATTAATAATTTTAGTGGAAGATTAATTAAAAGTTTGGATAAGGCCTACAAGACCTAACGTGGAACCCCTCCCCCCCCCCCCCATATTTAATGACTCTTAAAGCCATATTACTTGGTGGCACCAAGGTGTATGATGAGTCATAACACCTAAGTGGCTTTGTTTACACGTTGGAGGAATAACATAAGTTGTCTTTGGAGGAATAACACATAAGTTGCCTTTGATAATTTTCTTTGTCTTGGTTTCATTATTGGTAATGAACTTGGAGAAATTTTGGGAATACATGGCAGAAGAAGGCCGAAAGAAAATTGTTTGATGATGTAGAGTATGGAGGGAATATTAGTCGGATAAGAAATAACGTGCTATGATATCAAGAATATCTTAAGGATTTTTCCCTACTTCGATCGGGCGTTACGTGTTTTTCGCAAAAGACATATATTAGAGGGATTGTTAAGAAAACCGGCTCAGGTATGTTAATTTTTCTTTTGGCATGATCTAAGTAACGATACGTAAACGTAATGTTATTCCATAAATGGTTTTACTCTTAGCAGTTAAGGATGTCTATGTTATTCATTCCTGTAAAGTGATATTCAAGCATGTCGAAATATATTCCTAAGTCTCTATTGAGGTATTTGATAAAGATATTGATGTTTATAATATAGTGATACATGCATCTTCATGCATTTACCACCGAGCTAAGGCCGGTTGGGCAGTCATGCATATTCATTTATCACCGTGCTACGGCCAGTTGGGTAGACATGCATATTTATTTACCACCGTGCTACGGCCGGTTGGGCAGACATGCATATTCATTTACCACCGTGCTACGGCCGGTTGGGCAGACATGCATATTCATTTACCACCATGCTATGGACGGTCAGGCAGTCATGCATTTACTACCGAGCTATGGCCGGTTGGGCAGTTACACATTTACCATCGATCTACGGCCGGTCGGGCCATCATGCATTTACCACCGTGCTACGATCGATCGGGCAGTTACCACTGATCAGTTGGGCAGTTATGCATCATACGATATGGATAATAGTCTCAAAGAGAAACATTATATATATAAGTATACTAAGTATGCATATACGGTGGCACTTCAGAGATTCAGGTTGATTCTTATATCTCTTTAATTAATGTTGACTTATGGATATGTTTCAGTTCTGCCTTACATACTCAGTACATTATTCGTACTGACGTCCTTTTGTTGGGGACGCTGAATTTATGCCTGCAGGTATAGATAATCAGTTGGACGAGCCCTCATAGTAGACGAAGTTAGCATTTAACGAAGGATCGGTAAGACTCCACTTCATTCAGAGTGCAGCCGAGTTTATAAGTCATCGTGTCAGAGTTTTGCTACAGATTTATGGGTTGGCCGGTACCCTATCCCATTTGATGTCAAATAATCTTAGAGGCTTTGTAGACAGAGGTTCATTTTGTACAGTATGTCGGAGGCCTTGACGGCCCATATGTATTCATGTTTTAATAAAGATAGTTCATTGATACAATGTTTTCCTACTTACAGTTGTACATTATGAGTTGTGGCCATGTGGGCCCAAGATAGTTATAAAAGGAATGAGTTCAGCTAACTCGACTTATGTATGTTCTAGTTTTGGTCGAACGATCATGAGTTACAGAGTGGTTCGCTCGGCCCAGCATGACACCGGGTGCCAGCCACGCCTCCCCAGGTTTGGGGCGTGACACTACACTTCTGCACCTTGCATGTAAATTCTGAAGCCGAGTAGTTGTGGAAGATTAAGCCTAGCATTAGAGACGTACCGGCAATTCTAGACTCAAGATACCTCATGTTCATGGTAGTTTAGGACTTCATTTCTATTTATGTAAACTTCAAATAGATATTGTATTTATTCTTCATATCAACCTTATGAATCTAAATCTTAGTGTCTCATGACTTATATTACCAATCATTGGGGTAATTATATGGATTTTCACCTTCTCATTTATTGTTATTGATGATCTTTCATTTGAGTTTTATTATTCACTGTTTGTCTTGCCTAGCATGTTGGGGTTAGGTGCCATCATGACTAGGTGGGATTTCGGGTTGTGACAAGTTGGTATCAGAGTTCTAGATTCATAGGTTCTACGAGTCATGAGCAAGTGCCGTGTAGAGTTTTGCAGATCAGTATGATAATGTCCATACTTATTTTCAATAGGCTACACGACATATTTGGAGGTCATTTTGTAGTCCATTGTGCGATCGCATAATCATTTCGCGGGCCGCACTTCCATCGCAGAACCAACATGACAAATTTCGGAGGGAGATTCTGCGGTGCGTTATGCGACCGCATAACTGATCTGCAGAATTCAGATCTGTCGCAGACTGGGCCAGGCCAGCCCTGTTTTGGAGGATCATTTCGTGGTCCTTTTGCGGACCGCAGACCTGTTCTGCGGTACACTCTGCGACCGCTGAGTTGTGTTCGGAGGGTCAATTTTATGATTTTATAACCCGACCCCATTTTCATAAAAAGACCTTGGGAGTTATTTTAGATGATTCCGGGAGATGTATTAGAGAAATGGGAGTATTTTAGAGAGAGGAGGAATTCCCAAGCACTTTGCTCATCAATCCTTATCCAGTCTTAAAGATTTAAGGGAATCACTCACTAGGCCACTACCTATTCGGGTAAGTTGTCCGCAATCTTCTATGTAAGTTTGTTACGGGTCTAAGTAGATCGGGGAATAGGATATATGGCATGCATGTTTCGATAGAGGGGTCTCGTAGGTTGTTGTATTACCCGGGATGAATTGTTGGTTGATATTTGTGCTGATCACACGAGAAAATATAACATCTCCTTAAACACTACCGCCGCCGGTCATTTCTTCTCCCAAAGTCCCATTTTGATTTGGTTTTCTATTTTTCTAATGAACCAATATCCCTCGCACTTATTTCCCCTCCCAAAGTCCCCTGAGATGTAGCAACATCAAAAAGTGGCTTGGCCCACTTGCTTTTCTTATAAATGCCAATTTTCTTTAGGTCAAAGTCACATGAGAATTGAGATGACCAAGTAATGTGGGCTTTGCCCATTTAATTAACTAAAATAACCAATCTATATCACTTGGTTATGTGTAATTAAATTTAATCCACTAAATAATCATTTCTCTACTTCATACTTTACCTATATAACTAATTTTCAAAGAATAATTATATGAATATAATCAATACCCGTTTCGATATCTAACCCATTAAAATTAGTAAATTTTAATTAAAAAATAACTTTAAAGCTTATTCTTAAAATTACGGGTATTACATTCTCCCCCACTTAAAAACAATCTTCCTAGAATGTCGTATCAGAGTATTCTTGAGTCCATGAGTGACCTTAGACCCTTGGCTTTCTTACTTCCTTCGGGATCCAAAATTTTGGCTAGCTCTCCGAATTCTTAAATTTCGGCATTTTTTTTTTTTTCGAAACTGAAGTTATTTAAACATTTACAACCAGTCTAGACAATGCAATAACATCATGTACATCCAGCTACTCCATCCAATAACATACAACATTACGGGACATCAACATACACGCCAAAGCTCTTACACATTATTATAAGCGCAGGATCACATTACTCAACAATATATATCTTGTAAATGGACGTAGCCTTTCTGATAGTAACTTTAGATTCATAAGTCACTACTAGAAATTCGGCAAAAACCGATCAAGGTCGATCGACCAACTTTGGTCGATCAAAAAACCGACCAAAAAACCGACCAAAGTTGGTCGGTTTTTTAAAATATTTTTTTTAAATTTTTTTTTACGAAACCGACCAACTTTGGTCGGTTTTCTTTGGCGCAAAAATGCGGGAAACTATTTTTGAGTCCCGCAAAATTTATGTTTCAAGAAACCGACCAACTTTGGTCAGTTTTTTAATTAAAATAAATAAAAATTAATATTAAAAAACCCGACCAAAATTGGTCGGTTAATTCGGCCGGTCATTTAAAAAAATTGACCAACTTTGGTCGGTAATTTTACTTTTTAATAAAACCGACCAACTTTGGTCGGTTATTTTCATGCGAAAATATAATTAAAGAGTATAAATCAAATAAAAGACAGTCTTAAAACAAAATGTACCAATGATCTAGTGGTAGAATAGTATCCTGCCACAGTACAAACCCCGGTTCGATTCCCAGATGGTGAATCTTTTTTTTACATAATTAAAATACCGACCACCTTTGGTCGGTTTTGTTTGCAATATATTTTTTTTTGAATTTAATTGACCGACCAAAGTTGGTCAGTAATTTCCGACCAACTTTGGTCGGTATGCCTTTTCGACCACAAAAATACCGTCCACACGTAAATGGTCGCGTTTTGGTCGGTTTTTGGCCATTACCGACCAACGTTGGCAGGGGCGGCCCAACCTCATCGGAGGCCTAAAACAAAATCTTAATAAGAGGCCTAAAGCAAAATCTTAATATATATATATATAATGAACATCGTTTTAAAAAAAATTAGACAAGTAAAATTTAATGAACATCGTTTTTAAAAAAATTAGACAAGTGAGGATGTGGAATTAAAAAAAATGAGAACTTAGTTTTATAAAATACAGAAAATTAAATGAATTTAACGTTGATTGCATCACAACTGAAATGGAAGAATCCAGAAAACATAAGTGACTCCTTTTTTTTTAGTAAGTCCCTTTCTATATTTGGTAACAATTCAACTTTAAATTTTTTTTTACCATTATTGAGATGATTTCTAGCCCAAAAACTTCTATGATTTATTTAAGATTACAAGTTTCAAAAGTCTTCCTTTATTTCATAAAATCCATGTCCAGTCAAACACTTTCATATAAATTGGGACGGAGAGAGTATAATTTATGTAAGGAAAATAAATAATAAGTTAGATTATTAGATATAGTTACGTGACCAACTAATGAATAGAGAAATATAATTAAGTAAAAAAGTAAAATAAGATTGACAGAAAACTATTTTAGTTATATTAATTAGAGGAAGAAATCGAGTTATTAAAAATTAATATGACAATAAAGAAATAAATTTATCAATAATAAAAGATAATTATATAAATAATATACTACTATATATAGAGAAATACTAGTAATTTTGGGGCCCTTAAATATTTGGGGCCTTCACTTGCTTTAGGATTGGGCCGCCCCTGAACGTTGGTCGGTTTTTTTGGTCGGTTTTTACTGGATTTCTAGTAGTGAGTCAAGGTAAAGCCAAGACAACTTACAAAAACATTTGATATTTTGCTCTTATTCTCAAATGAAAGCAGCATCGCGTTTTCAATGTTTAGGCAATCTAGATGTTCCAAAGTTATCTGATCTCAAACTTTGTAAACATTAAGATAGGACTCTTTCCTTTTTAATACTAATCTTAATCTCTTGTACTTTCCAAGGACTAGGCCCATAACTTACTATATCACCATAGTTATCATTAAATAAATCTTTATTTGGACTTTAACAAACATCAAAACAACTCGGAGTTTTACATTCTCCCTCCAATATGACATTCGTCCTTGAATACCGGACTTGAGTCATTTCTTAAGCTGAGTGAGGAACTAAGGCCTTGTGCCATTACCTTGTTCCACTAATGATCTCATAGCTTCAATGGTAGTAAAAGTTATCTTCATAGCTGAAGAAATTCTTAATCTCATGTCATGCATTGCTTGCATTTATCCTTCGTCCACCCTTAATAGTCAGTACACCAATGTATTATGTAAAAGGAACTTAATAGGTTGTTGATAACTGTCAAGGATTAGAGAGCTAAGGGGATGGCTAACAAAATGGAATCTTGTTTGCTAACAACATGCAGCAACAAGATAAATAAAGCAACGCTTAAGCAAAAGCATTAGCACATGACATTGATAGTTTTTTGAAGCATCCTAATAAGTACAGGAAATGTCGTAGTCTAATAATAATTAGCTAGTCACGCTGTGTGTGCAAATCACGTTCACTAGACTTTTCAACTGGCTTGCAAAAACTTGAACTCAGAGAGTTAACTGTTGTAGCTACAATATCGACATTGCAAGAAGTAGAGTTTTAGTTTCACTTCAAACTACCTTTGTCCATATTTGTAATAAAATCTATTTGCAGGACAATTCCTTCACTGGCGCTTACTATTATGAAAGAACAACAAGTGATGGATCGTTCACATATATAGCATTTAAAATTTCTCACATTGAGAAGTGGAAAGTAACTTTAGGTGTAAGGCCAATCGGGCGCTAGTCAACTTTTTGAATATTTCATAAAGCCTATTAAACTGAATTCTTATTTTATTCTTCCTTGGCTTTACGCTTACTTTCATGGCGGAACTTTTAACACTAAGAAATCACCTTTCTTGAATTTCCTTTAACTTTTAGTTTCACTAGTCCTCATATGACCTTGACTACTAAGAGTGGTTTTCCAAGCCTCTTCCCTTTTCTTATAATCTCATGAGTGAGAGCTAGGTCTACAACTTGTCACAGGGTTCAAATCATTCGACGAGTGATATAAATCGCCGCCCGCATAAAACCTCAAACGATGCTATCATCCACTCTAAGTGTGAACGAGGTGGTTCCATGCCTCTTAAGTCTTTCTCCAAACTTAATCAAATGCAACTCTTCGTACTGTTTTGTCTCACTCTTGTACTTGCATAACTTATCATTCAGTAGATATATACAAAGGAGTTTTCCCTCTATACATTAGCTACACATCAGGAATATAACTATATCTACCGTCCAAAGACATTAATGTGTTTTCTATTTTTTTAGTGTTATTCTTTACTCTGTAATAACTGTTGTCCATTTGTAAGTGTAGCTGTTGGAGAAAACTCTCAGTGTTGAGCTCATCGTGCAGCTCCTCTCTATTTCGATTCATGCTTAAATGCGTACAGGTGATAACTCGTGGGATTACACTGTATAAAACTAATGGCGAGTTAAGATTTTTTTTTTGCGGTTATAAAATAATTTGGTCTTGATTGCGTGAATCCTTAAACTGTAAGAACACGTGAACACTCATCGAAAGTCGCTCTAAATCGTTGTTGCTATAAATCTTGGTTTCTCTTCTTCGAAAACCCCATCATCGAGCTACTGTATTCAGCTCATAAACGGTCTTTATTCTTCTTTAAAGGTGTATACAATACCCCTAATTAAGCACATACCAAGTGCCCATATATGAGCTTAAGCCCAAACTTACATTATTATATAAAAATTTGCTCAAATTTTCAAAAGGAAAATATCAATTTAGCCCTCCTCGTGAGCTGTTATTTAATTGTGAAGATTCCTCTAAATATATATAATCCAATCTCCTTTGTGCTTTACCTTTCTTTTACCCGTTGTGATCAAGGATATGTGTACATAAATTTACATAAAATACAACTCTTTAAAGATTTATTTATATTTTCTACTACTGCTTTAACAAAATTACTTTTAGTACAACTTACTTTAAAATCTTACCTTTTTAATTAAATTATGTACAACTTTTTAATTCCTAAAATCTCTCCTTGAGATTGTCTCTCACCTAATGATATCTCTTATATTTATAAATCTCAACGCCATTCCCCTTAAATAGGGATAGTTACCATATTTTTAGAGTATATTTTTAACATATATGTTGTACAATTTGTAATTCAAAACCAAGTTGTATATTATGAAATATTTTACAAATCCTTAAGTAACTATGAAAATTTCTTCAATCTGAACATTGTCTTTACAACCACTGTCTATGATTTTCTGGGATACACGCTTATGAAATACTGGAGTATCTTTCACTATAGAAATTGTGGGGAAATTGATAGTGATAGATGAGAGAGAATCAGAAAGAAATATCATTGGGCGAGAGATAATCTCAAGGAGAGATTTTAGGAATTAAAAAATTATACATAATTTAATTAAAAGGTAAGATTTTAAAGTAAGTTGTACTAAAAGTAATTTTGTTAAAGTAATTGTAGAAAATATAAATAAGTGTTTAAAGAGTTATATTCTATGTAAATTTATAATATTTTTCAATATTTAGATAATTATTTTATTATTATTCATAATTATTTTCTCACTAATTAAATTTTATTGTTCTTTCAAATAAATAAATATTTTGACCTGTCATACTTTTAAACCTTTTTGCTTTACGAGTTGATCGAACCAAAGAAACAAAAGCTCATCTGAGTTCCAGTTGAAACTTGAAAGTTTAAACTCAAACTAAAATGACTGCCGCAGAAAACAGCCCCACCACTACCGGCGCCACCGGGACAACCACCGTAGACGGCGGCGGAAACGACGGCCTTGTTCTTTCAACCACCGAGACCATACATTCGTTTCTCGCCGGAGCGTCGTCTGACGTCGAACTCTCCGATGACCTTAGAGAACTCGCGTCCTCCCTATGCGATCATCCCACAGTACCATACAAGCGTCTGAGGTCGATTTGGATCGGTTCTAATCCATCAACACGACCCGATCTAATGGGCATGTTATCCGAATCCAATTTCGTGTTTTCCAGCCCAAAGCCTAGAGAGAAAAGCGAAGAACTCAAAGCTCGGTTGAGGAAACTGGAGGAAGCTTCGGAGAGAAAAGCGTATGATGAATTGGTGAAAGATATTACTCCTAAGAAAGTTGTCGATGAACCCTTTTCTTCTTACAAAGATCAAATGGGCTTTGGTAAGTTCTTTTTTTTAATGATCTATTGACCCATATGAAATCTGTTAGCATTCTATTTCTTAATCGAATGATATCCTTTTTCTAATGATAAGATATTTACAAAGTTTGGTGTGATTTTGAGTACACTATAAATAAATAAATAAAGAATGGATAGTTTAGGAATTTCTTTTTTCTAGGAAAGTGAACATAATTTTGATTATTTGAAAGATAGAAATTGCGGCAGTTAAAGGGAAAGTTGGACTGTTGGCGTAGTTTTAGTTGGGGATATAAATATTTTTGTCACCTATTTCCTGTTGCTGATGTTTGTATTGCTAGCATAAGATGATGGCTCAAGAGCATTAGCATGGGTTAGTTGGATTTTGGTTGAAAAGGTGTTATTGCTGATGCAATTCATCATTTTATGAGATGAAGTTGGTTTAAGGCTCACTAATGTCTACACACACACGTGGTGAAACACCCTTTGAGTGGACAAGAAAGGAAGGATTTTTTGGCACAACCTTCTATTTCAGACCAAGGAGTCGACTTCCAATCAGTGCTGTCAAACAGGCCAGAAACTATATGAAAAACAGGCCAGAGTGTTTTGCGTCGCTTAGGCAGCGCTTCAGTTCAGATTGGTGCTGAGATATGGGTAGTGGGCATCACTGACTGACTGATGTTCTTTTTATGGGAAATTGGCCTAATTGACGGGTGTTTTTAAATTTAGCATTTCAAGTTCCTTGCTGTAAAACCAATATTGGAGTAGGCTTCTTTGATAACATGGGACTGCACATAGTGATGATTAGTTTATAGTATCCCAGTGCCCATTATAACCACCTGAGGTTGGAGGAAGGATAAATGGATCCAATGGTGTTAAATTGGCACTAGAGATGTTGGATGGAGAGGGAGTACGAAATGGAAAATCTTGAAACTGGGGATGAAATTCGTAGTTTCAACATGAAGAGGATGCATCAAGTACCAAGAATTTGTAAATGAATTGCTCTTCTTTTTTGTTTTCTTTTTTTAAATGAGTTGCTAACTCTTGATTTCAAATTTAAAAGGAACTTCTTCTTCTCTTCTTTTTCTTTATTTTGCTTTTGTTTGTATGACAAGTCTTTTCCTAGTTTTGTTTTAGTCAATGCCTGCATCCATGGTTGCTACATAGAGTATGGTAATTTATGAATGTTTTTCTTTTCTGCTTATTATGTTTGTGAAAGAGAAAACAAAAGAAAAGAAGAGAGATAACTGCTATTGAATTGATTGATGAATGCGAGGGCTTCCTATAAAATGGATACATGAAATTGGAATATTTTCCTAATTATCGGAAATAGTAATTGTTTCTCTACAATATTTTGTACAATTATGACATATAGAATAAAATTTGGAGACATTCCAACATATAGTTGCATTAGTTCTCTTGACTTTCAATGCGGACTATCAATTTTATGGTGGTGAAGCAACTTGATTTTGTGAAGTGAAACTGGAATGCTGAGTCGAGTATCTGAAAAAAAGTTGTTGCTAAAGAAGCAGTTATTTGAACAATATCGTTGCCGAAATGTGATAAAAAATAAAGGCAAAACGACCTCCTGGCCACTTAAACTTGCACCGGATTGTTAATCCGGTAAACTAACTTATGCGTTTCCCATTAAGCACCTCTACTTTACAGAATAAGGACTAATAGACACATCCGTCTGAGCGTGTTCTTCAATCGACGTAACACAAATGACATGTCATACATTTAACCTTTTATAATTTGACATGTGTAATTTGTATGTCCCACTTTTTAATTTCAATTTATCAAATTTTTAACATATTTTTTTTCTCTTCTCCTCCACCACAACTGAGACCAGCAAGAATTATAAACCAGCAAAAAGATTAGAAATTCCATTTCACTCTGCGGCTAATTTTCTTTTTAAAAAAACAAAAAAGGAAAAGAGAGCATTGACCATATCGGAAAGCTTCTAATAGTGACCTCGGCCATAAACTACCATCACCCCCTTCATTGACAAAAATCATACTCCAAACACTTAAAATGTGAAGATGAGAGTCTTTTTTCGCCAGAACTTCATAACAAAATCAACCGTCACCATCGGAGTAATGACCAGATCGGAGAATCGATGCGATTTCCTTCTAGCCGAGTTATGGGTTACCTTCTTCTCTCTAGATCTTTATACTCAATTACAAAATAAAAGCTCTAATTTCTTTTTAGCTAAAGTATAATAACGAAAAGAATGATGAGGGGGTGGGGAGGAAAGATTGGGGTGAGCGATGGGGTAAGAAACGGAAAGAATGAGGCAAAGGGTGGTGGGAACGATGGAGATGGAGGGGGTGGAAACGAAGGAGATGGGAGAAATTGTTGGGATCTTTTTTTTTTTTTTTTTTTAATCTTTTGTTATTATGTAAATATTTTTGTTTATTTTACTATTTTTCTATCAAAACTACTACATTCTCGCGCCATTTAAGTGTGAGTTTCATGCAGTTTGGCCATGTCAGCAATGTTTCTTCCGTCTATGCATAGTCAACGGTCAGACATGTTTATTACTCCTCACTTTGTAAAGTAAAGGTGCTAAATTGGGAAACTTATAAGTTCGTTTACCGGGTTGACAATCCAGTGCAAGTTTAAGTGGCCAGGAGGCCGTTTTGCCAAAAATAAAATTGAGTTGGTACCATCATCAAGTAGATCTGAATGACGGCGGTGCTACTATGAATCGATGTAGCGTAATTGAGAATGAGGACATGCACGATGCCAACTTGACTTGATCGTTTACAAAGACAAGCATGCTGCTAGCTTGACTGAATAATGGTAGCTGACAGTTGACGGTGTTAAAAACTTGAATGTGCAATAATATGACATTAACTGTGTGACTGATGACATGGTACTGATGGGACAAAAGTAGACCACTGACATGACGGGGCAAAATACTTGACAAATCATCTTTACTGATGACTTCAGTCATAAACAAAATGAATTTTTGACTTGTCAGGTAGGTAATGTAGACCGATAATATCAGCACTAGAGAACAATTAGTAGTACATGTGACTCGTGAGACAATGTACCAGTAGAGACTTGAGCTCTCTGGCTGAATGTGTGAGCGAGTGTGGAGAAATTTGAAAATGAGAGTTTAATATTGTGTATAACAAAACGAACCTTTATGATGTTAGAATTGGGTCGAATGATGGAGAATATCAAAGAAAAACATGACAAGAGATGTGGTATCACTGGATTGATCATCGGAAAGAAATAAGAATGATAAACTATAAAAGAACTTTGAATGACACCTCTGTGGTAGGCAAAAGCTACTTAGATCTCTTGCAAGATCGTAGAATCTTTGCTACCATGTGAAAAGAGTGAACATGAGAGAAAATTCTCATTGAATTGAGTGACAACATTGGGGCTTATGATGTAGAAATTTTTAAAATAAAAAACTTCCCTGATTATTGGGATTCCTAATTATGGAACAATTTTTTGGATCATTTGATGTAATATATTTTCACATTTAACCTGTACATATAGAATAAAGTAGACACATTCTAGCATAACTGCTTCGGTTCTCAATTTTTAACAATGATTTCACATTTTTCTGAGAAAAGGTAAGTTTTCTAAATGTAACACGAAATGTGCATCAATACTTATAAAGATAATCCAGTCTCCATATCTTTATCTATCCAATACAGCGGGGATTCTAATGTATCTAACAAGGATTTTACTTCAGTGACAAATTCTTCTTTCCACCAAAAAGAAAACAAAAATATACAGTTGTTGGCGCTGGCTTTATTTTCAAAACATCTAGTATTCCTTTCTTTCCAAATGGTCCACCAGATTGTAGCTGATATGGTACACCATCATCTCTTTTGCTCCTTCGACATACCTTTTCTGTACCAGCTTCTTGACAAGTCAATGGTACATCTTGACTATGTTACTCGGACTCTTCAAAACTGCTGCCACACCCGTGTCAGACCCTTCAAAAATGTATTACTTTTGGAGGATCAAACACGCACTCAATGATATTTTGAAGAGTCTGAGCAACAATAGCATCTTGGCATTGTCCAATGAATGTCCAACAAACTCTAAAACAGATATTGTAAAGCTACAGGGCAATGCAAAATCAGGTGGTGTATAATTTCAGGCTTCATTCCTCATAGGTAACATCTGGCACATAACTGGAGTACCTTTTTTCAGGAGGTTTTCCTGTGTTAAACATGCTTCGTTTGCAACCACCACAGAAAGCATACTACTTCCAACGGTGCTTTTGTTCTCCATATGTTCCTCCATGGCCAGGTGTTATGCCTTTCTTCACCAACAGTCAAAAACTTATAGTAAGAGCTAACAGTAAATGAACTTGAGCTATGCACCTTCCAATATTCCTTTCATCATTGCTGGACAAGGTTTGAAAATCTGTCGTCCTGTTTATCTCCCTGTCATTATGCTTTCTTCTGAAGCTTAAGTTCCGCTCATTCTGCATTCTGCAATTGTTGATTTCACATTCCTCCTTAACGAATGTAGTACTTGCGGACTTGACCTATTGTTTTTTCAGCTGAATGTTAGATAGAATAGAGGCTTTGGAGAAAAAGTCCTAAAAAATGTGATGTGTCCTTTTTAGAACTTGGCCTCTTGCTTGTGTTAATCTGTGTGTGTGCATGTGCGTTTTGTTGTGAAGCCAGTGCTTATTCTGTTTCCTCATCTTGCTACTTTATTGAGTAGTACGGCAATTCTTGGGAGAAGTTACTGACTGTTATTTCATCAGTTATTTAAACTATACAATTCTTGGGAGAAGTTCTAGTACTAACTGTTACTTCTCAAGTTATTTAACATTAAAATCAAATCCCATAAGCTGCCTTCTTATGAAGTGTATCATATCACTTGATTTGTTAATGTCAATTGTGAGTTGATACAGTTGCTGCATCCTGATTTGACCATGTGACTCTGAGAGAGTCCGTAGTGAACTAGGTACCGCTAACTTGTAGCTTGTGTACATGAGCTTATAGTCTGTGTTCTCTACCAACTTAGGGTATTTCATTTTCGTTGCTTTTCCGCTCTCAGGTTATGTTCTCTGTTAGCGTGTTAGGTAGATTCTTTAGAATTAACTAGATGTTGATTTGCAGTTTAATTCTCACTTTCTCAGTAGTTATGGTCCGTTAGCGCAGGTTTACATGTCGCTCTAATGATGTTCACTGGCTATCTGGTGGGATATTATGCATTCAGGGCATTATGTAGTCACAGTCCAGCAATGGTAAGTTCTTCTGTTGAGTTAGTCATAACTTCATTTGATACAGGATCTATATGTGGGAGCAACCAAACTCTTCATTCTGTTTTTGTCTTATACTCTGGTCCTGTACCCACCTATTGAAGTTTAATTGCTATCTCTTACTCTTTCTTCAGAGTGCTGCCGGAGGCATTCTTGGATTGGTTGGTGGCATGCTTGTTGAGACACTTCTCTTTATTATTAGAACTTCGAGTCAAGATAGAAAACCTACTAGAAAATCCACTTCTTTCACTTCGAAGCAGAAAAAGAATCAGTAGGCTTCATCACAAGAAGTTGTTCCTTTCTAGCTTTCTGAGAGGAGTAAATCTTTCTTTTCTTGATAGCTTATTTATTTCACCGCATGATTTTTTATGTTGTAAAAATCAGAGTGACGAGCCATGCCCATAAAGTATTCTTCCCCCTTCCTCTTTAAGTCGTGTAGAATTGTTTCTGCTCTTACAAGCTGCGTATCTTAAAAATACACAGGAGTACTTATTGTCCCAAAAAAGATGATACTGAGGGTTAAAGCATCTATTTCAGTTACGAAAACTGTAGTACTCTTGCCGTCTAATGATGGTGGACACGTTTAAAGTATGAGGGCTATTCAATTTTAATAGTATTAAAATGTGTATCAACTCCTTCTCCTTTTCAGCGAAAAATTATGTATTTAAGTTTAAATTTCTTATTATCAGAATTCCTTAAGATGTTTGGAAAATTCACCAACAAAGGAAGAATTATTTGATTATTCAAATAATAGTAGTGTCATATGAAGTAGGATACAGTTATTAGTAAGTATGTTTTAGGAGGTAAACCACAAAAGAGGCGAATTTCTTATTTCACTTTTGAGTGGGATACTTCCATTCGAGCCAATACCTTTTGGTTGTGAGAGTATAATATCTCCTAACACCCTCACCATTGTCATCTGTTGCTAAACAATCAGCTGTTCCTTAATTCCCTTCTAAAAGGAAATGAACAAAATGTGAGGTGACCAATTAGGAAGATGCAGAATGTTATAGAAGCCGATGTTTCCAAAATAGTCCAACTAAATGTGAGAGAGCGCTCAGATGTTGGTTCAAAGACTATCACAAGAAAAGAGTATCCCTCTGCACAAAAACCATTTCATCTAAGGCTCCCTTGTTGGATTTTGTGTCGACGAATCTACAAAATAAAGGAGTATCTTGGTGCACTGGCTGAAGCACTTGTCCTTGTACCCTGCGAAAGAATATAATTTTGTAAAAACCCGACTGGTCGTTTTGAGTGTTCGTATTCTGTTCGGTGATTTGAGTTCTAGAAATAGCTTCATATGTTGTATCACGATTTGCGTGTATGGTTTGGTTTCGATGTTCGAGAGGTTCAGGATTGATTTGGAAGAGAAATTTTCACTTTTAAAGGCTTAAAGTTGAAGAGTTGACCAAGAGTTGACTTTTATGTAAACGGTCTCAGATTCGCATTTTAATGGTTCCAGTAGGTTCGTATGGTGATTTTGGACTTAGGTATATGTCCAGATTCGTATTTGGATGTTTCTAGAAAGTTTTGGCTCCATTTGGCGAAAATTAAAAATTTGAAGGTTTGAAAAGTACATACGTTTGACCGGGAGTTGACTTCGATGTTATTAGGTTGGGATTGTTGTTCCGGAAGTTTGAATAGGTTTTTTTTGTCATTTGGGACTTGTGTGCAAAATTTGG